>NW_026946439.1:0-128009 GCF_033847375.1 Trichoderma aggressivum f. europaeum | reverse complement strand
CCCCCCCCGAATGGCAGGCAAGCGTGGTTTTTTGGGGATTCTGCTTACTTTTGAGACCTCCTCAAGCGGGTAAGTTAATCTTACTGTGCTTGGTTCCAGATCCAAAGACTAAGATGAGACACGAGTCTGCGCCTCAGCGCTGGGCATTCAGACGGGCTTTCCCCATGTCGATGTAAAATTGCTGTCCGATCTTGGTATTAATAGCAGAATTCGTAATACTGTACTATGCAGAATAAACATAGATCTAGTAGTAATAGGAGACGGGTTACGTGCGTTGAAGCTGAAACCAGTATTGTGGTTTACGTGTTATCACGGGAAGCGAATCCCGCTGAGATCCGTCTGTCTGGTGCAGCATTGTTAAGCATGGACTACCTAGACAGTATATATCTCACTGCAACTGGCATCGCAGCACCGTGTACCAGGCAAGGCCACGTCCTGTATGGGGAAATTCGAGTAGGATTCGCGCTTGGCTTTGGAACTAGAGAACTAGCGAGAGACGGCATGAAAGATTGCTAATCCACCCAAAACACCAAAGAAGCGATTTTCGTTAGCATGGACACTTGACGAACAAAGACTACTTTTTCTTCTTCTTGTTTTCTTTGCTTCTTTACTTTGCCCGCTTTCTGCATCAAGAGAGTCGGTATCAAGTGTCGCATGTGAAATTGATGCGTATTGTACAATTGAACCCAATTTGAATCAATTAATACTCGCAAGACTCGAATGACTGTGCAGTTCAGTCCAGCAAATGCCGGCAGAGCGGCAGCTGCATCGTGAAGGATGAGGCGTTGGATCGCACAGTGCCGCTCCCTACTGTGAGGCTCTCGCTGCCATCAACTTGGATCGGCTGGGGAAGACTCGAAAGGCGCGGTGCCACCAACTGGGGCTGGCGCTGTTCCGGCCAGTCCAGAAGCGGCCTGGTGCGAAAAGTGTGAGTCACCGGCGGGGCCACGCCTTCTGGCAAGGGCGCCTGCCAGTTGCGCAGCGCCTGCGACGTGCCTGTACTTGGCCGCCAGTGGTCCGCTCAGCGGGTGCCTAACAGCCTGGCAGGCAGCCTGGCGCCGCGCACTGTTAGGGCTGCACAAGCCCCCAATGCCCTCGCCTTGTACCGCAGCCCGCGCCGCCCGGGTACGTACCCGCTGGTGTGCCCGCTACGAGTTGCTGCCTGAGAAATACATAACCGCCACGGCCACATTTTTTTCTGGCCTTTTTTTTCTTCTTTTCTCCTCCACCCCCAAACTTTCATATCACATCCAATACACAGCGTCAGAAGCCTCAGGCTGCCTTCAAGATGATCTAAACAAACCTCTCCCCGAGCGTTTCTCTCCCTTCCGTCAAAATTCAGTCCCAGGACATAAACAACATTCTCCCCACTCAACCTTCACGTTCAGTTCACCATTCGGTCGATCTGAACTTCAGCACTGCTTTGAATAGCATCAGCACGAGTTCTTTCCTCACCGCCAACATTTCAGCTCAAGACTTCCCAGTCTTCACCACGGATTCCCAGTCAACATGGCTTCCCAACTCAGCTTCCGCCCTGCCGGCACCATCCGAGCACCTCTCCCTGAACCCCGTCGAGAATCCCCAGCAGGACTTTGTCTTGTTCGACAACCCTCAGCCTCGTCAACATAGTAGGAGTATTCCATTACCTAGCCAACGTCGTCACTCTTGTCACACCCGTCGCGAGAAGCACGCTTCACACGCAGTCCAAAATCAACGAGTGGCCCAGATACTCCAGGCTATTGGGCACCCATCTCTGTCTTCTGCTTTCGGCAACCGCTTATCGAACCAGTTCTACGCATCCTCCGCTCCGTCTTCAACGGTTTCCTTGAATCGGTCTTCTCGCACTGCACGGCCACCAGTACCCTTGTTTAACCAGAACACTGGTAACCAAAATCAAACCGCCAAGATGATGAACGCTGCAGGTTTGTGCAACCCTTGTTATTTGCTTCAGCTTGACCAATCTCGCTCACACTCCCCACCAGACGTCGATTTGGACGACTTCACCTTTTTCGAAGGAGGTGCCTCCACGGCCTTCTCTTCTCCGGCAGTCGCTTCCAACTTTGACTTCAGCAGCGGCGCTTCCAGCGCTGCTTCTAATCTTGGCACTGTGTCTCCCCAAGACCTCCTGATTCAGGAGCCCTTCATGTCAGCGCCGAACTCAGCGGCGCTGACTGCCCTGACCTCTCCTTCGCTGTACAATGGCAGCCCTGAGTTTGATTCATATGATGTTTCTCCCAACTTTGGCAATGCCGAATTTGAGAACGGTCCTAGCGACCCCTGGTACCCACTGTTTCCTTCTGATGCAGGCAGCCAAGAGCTTGCCAACGCAAGCGAATCGCCTGCTCAGAAGCCTCTGGATTCAGAGCCCATGTACCGATCATCATCTTCCGGCAGTGGCAGTGGTAGCGGAAGTGGCAGGAAGAAGTCGTCTGGATCCCCCACCGGTTCCACGCGACACTCTTCCGTCTCTGGTGTCAACTCTCGCCGACGAGACAAGCCCCTGCCCCCTATCATTGTTGAGGATGCCAATGACACCGTTGCCATGAAGCGAGCTCGCAATACCTTGGCTGCTCGAAAGTCGCGTGAGCGAAAGGCTCAGCGATTCGAAGAGCTCGAGGAGCGTATTGCGAAGCTGGAGGCAGAGCGTGATCACTGGAAGAGGATTGCACTGTCGCAATCTGGAGCATTGACGGAGTGAAGAAGTAATCAAGACGGAAGTTGTTTCACTTTCCTTTTCGCTATTAATGTTTGACTAAAAACGGTTCCGAGGGAAGATTGTATTATTCGCAGTGTTGCGCATCTGATACTACCAAGTAGTACTCTTTTTCTTTTTCAGAGAGTAAATGTTCATTACTATTTCATTTGACATTGATGTTTCTACTGCATTACTGTGACTTTGTATGACATAGACCAAAAAGCTGCCAATCCACTTGTGACTACGCTGGTGGACACTGTAATATGTGTCTCGCATGTTTCTAGAAGATGCTTCGTGCATGACTAAGATCTGATGTTAGTTATGACCTGTTGTTTGATTACATCTGCACACTTGAACATAGAGCCGTGATGTAGCAATCGACACCTTTCATTTGTAACCTACTTGGACCATATAAAGTGAAGCAAATCATAGAATTAGTCGCTAAAGATCACATTGCCTAAGCTCACTTATTGATATATGTCTTAATTATTCTAGGAAGAGCTTCCTGCTGGGCTTGTCTCTGTATATGAGTGCGTCTATGGGTTCGGCATTTGACCCATGCCTTAAGAACGGCAGTCCCAAGGCCTATTCTGAGTATAAAGAATTATCCCATGCTCCAATCAGAAACCTCTCCGCCATTCATTTGTAATAACGAGTTGGATTTTCCATACCGCATTTAACCTATCGAGTTGAGGTGTCTGCGTAAAACCCCGTGTATGCCTGCTTTATAGATGCCACCCTAGCCATCACATCTGTGAGCCTGGTCTTGCCACAAGATGATGCACACACATCCCGGCTTCGCAAAAAATGCCCAAGGGACCCAGTCGGCCATCAACTGAGCCGTTGCAGCATTTACCCACGCCACAGCCAGCCAGATGCGAGCGAACATAATGGCGACTTCCATGGATGGGCTAGTCCTCCTGGATAAAGGACGAAGTATCGTCCCAAGAATTCCCGAACCGTCTATATATCGATCCGAAGAGATGAATGTGGGTGCGAATAGGATGATGATCAAAGCAAAGCTGTATGCTGTACTAGTGGGGTAGTCGTGTCCGGGGACAATGTCTGTCGGAGGGAACATGCGGAAACTCGTCGATGTGGGAAGGCCGAGAATCCAGAAGATGAGAGTCTCAATCCAGAAACCAGGCATGGCTATGTGGCCTAGGATGCTGAAAAGGAGTCTTAAAAAGGCTTCGATTCGATCTTCGTCCATGTTTATGCTGCTGCTAAGCGTAGCGATGGGGAAAGAGTTGGGAATATGGAAGGATTGAAGTTGGGTATCTTATATCGGTGCGGCAGGGCTGCGATGATTGCTGTTGTGTTTAACTTTGATTCGTGTGATGACCTACTCTGCTCTCCTAGTGTCGATATGCTTTGCTTGGAAGCTTAAGAAAAAGTTAGTCCCCGATAGGTGTGAAGTATTCTAAAGAGAGGAGTCGACTTTGGGTTCTTCTTGGAGGGGTAGAACTCTGATTTCATGAATCTTTTAACATGTTCTGAGTAGGGAATAACTATATACCTACCCAGAATCCCCAGGTTCTCATTTAACAGTATTTATAGTAGCAAATACTAGAAGCAGACAGCTATAGTAGCAGATACTAGAGAAATATATATGTAGTTGCGGATACTGGAGGAATATAGCGATGGCAGTAGAGAGTAGTTATAGTAGCGGATACACGGAACTGGGTTTTAGATATCTACTACCTAAGGTAGTAATGAGATATACTGTATACATGTAAGTTAAGTCCATGTAGCAGTCAATAAACGGCTTTCCCTCGCTTCATGTTCTGATACTTGAGACCCACGCAGTCGCCGAGATGCTGAATACCCAGCTACTCTTTCTAATTTGGAGTTTGCCGGATATCCTAACGAGCTTATGAGAATACCATGGCTGATGGTAACAAGAGCACGGACCACAGTTTGTTTCTACAGTCAGTTTACAGAGCCACAGGCAGATGAAGACGCACAGCTAGACGTCTAGACATTAGTAATGTTGATGTGCTCTATGAGTCTGCAAAATTGTGAAGTTCAGAGCACATTTCTCACAATTGGGTTCTTGACATGGCTTCACAAATATCACGCTTTTCACGCTTTCGGACTCATCACTGCTTTCATCCTCCTCCTCTGGTTCCCCTCATTCACGGCGATATGCTCCGGCGGTTTCTCATTTTCTACCCGCTAGATTTGTCCCTACCAACTTCACACTACGGGCCTGACATAACGTGTCATAGAATGAGTCCATATGAACTTGTCAAGCAAATTTTTGTGGCCTGGTGATCAATCGGTTCGGAGCTTCGAATATTGAAGCCGACCGGCAGGGATCGCACATAAACTCGGCTTTTCATCAATGGTATGAGCGCGCTTAATGTATGTATCTACTATCTGGGACACTCGTTCGCCACCCCATATTCTTACTACATGGATACGATATTACTGTGTCGGCCTAAACTCCCGGTCCTATCGCGAGTTCTAAGACATGTCTTGGATCAGCAAAGTGGAGGCCGAATTGTGCGACGTTGCCTTGGAGAAAACCACCCGAATAAAGGGGCAAAAGTTGCCGTCCCTCGGCTTCTTGGGGCTTTACTCTGCCATTCGTGTTCAGCTCGTGTTTATCTTGCATGTAACTCCCTGCCACTATCGGAAATCTTGCCCCCCACCGTTACACTGCATATGTGCCTCTCTGTCCGCCGATGACCTTGGGTTCGGAGTAAGTAGTTGAAAAGCTGTCTATTGGAACAGCGATAAGAAGCCGACCCTGGCCCGGCTTGATCGAATCTTTGACGGACCTGCTCGCCTAGTATGGAGCTATTTGAGGCCGTTCCGGACAGAGAACCATTGGATTAAAGGCCGCAATCATGTCTGAAGAAATCGAGAAGCCTGTAGTCCAGGAGCAAGAGGACGCCGGTGGTGCTCTTGGTGAGAAGAGTTGCAGTGTATGTGTTTTCTGATGCTTGTATACTTGTATACTTCTGTCCTACATGACATCGTCGCCAGCATTTTCCTTTTTTCTCATTTCCCAGCTACCTCACAGAAGATGCCTTGAGAATGTTGAATAACATCCCATGGCCTCATCAGGGCCATAACGATCCCGATGAGCTACCTGGCCGCATAGTCGAAGATCAAATGGCAGAGCGTGATCTACACGTGACCGAGGACGACTTACTCGAAGCAAGGGAACTTGCTGCAACATACACTCTTGAGGAAGTGCGAGATGTATGTGACTTCTCACATGTAGCAATCTATTCAACGAGAGACTGACTCTACTCTGCTTGATTAGCTCCTCAACACATTTTATCGGCTTCACAAGAGAGATCCCAACTTCCCCTTGGATGTCATTGAGAAAATCGAAGCTTTTCTCCGTAAGCTATAACTACTCCTTCTTGAAGACTGATATCTGAAAACTCATTTCATTTTCCAACTCACGGCGTCTAGATAATGATGACCTTTTTGGACACCCTGAAAAACACGAGCAGCAAATCTCCGAAATGAAGATTCAAGCCGCTCTCATCATCACCAACAGCCCCTACGCAGAAGTCAGAAGCGTTGTTTCCCCCCACGATGACCCCACGATGCCATGTTCGACCATCCGAGCCTGGGTCTTGGGAATTCTGTTTTCAGGCGGTATTGCTTTCATCAATAGCTTCTTTGGCCTTCGTCAGCCTGCCATTTACGTCACGTCCAACGTCCCTCAACTGTTGGCGTATCCCCTGGGGAAACTATTGGAATGGCTTCTGCCTGACGTGGGCATCACGCTGTTTGGAGTCCGGCATAGCTTAAACCCGGGTCCTTTCAATAAGAAAGAGCACATGCTCATCACATTGATGACCAGTATTGCAAAGAGCGCGCCGTACACTAACAACGTCATATTGGCTCAAGTTCTGCCGCAGTATTTCAACCAGCCCTGGGCGCTCAATTTTGGCTACCAACTTCTGATTGCTCTGTCGAGCAACTTCATCGGCTACAGTCTTGCCGGGATTTGCCGAAGGTTCTTGGTCTACCCTTCGTATTGCGTATGGCCGCAGGCTCTTGTTACCATTGCCCTGAACAGCGCGTTTCACAGCGAGGGGAATATCCCGGCCGTGGGTCCATTCGGTAAAGTTTGGCGCATGTCGAGATTCAGATTCTTCCTCTATGCTTTCATTTTCATGTTCATTTACTTTTGGTTCCCCAATTACATCTTCGGGGCCCTTGGGATTTTCAGCTGGATGACTTGGATCGCTCCGAATAATGCCAGCTTGAACCACATCACGGGCGTGGTCAACGGCCTTGGGCTCAACCCTCTGCCTACCTTTGACTGGAACGTCTTCACATATGCCATCGACCCCCTCATGGCGCCGTTCTTTAGTACATTCAACCTATTTATCGGCATGTTCTTGTCCATGTTTGTCGTCATTGCAATATATTACACAAACACGTATGACGCTGCGTATCTACCGATCAATTCCAACGAGCCATACGATCACTATGGCAAGCGCTATAACGTCACTTCTATTCTCGATAGCCGTGGAATAATCGACAATGAAAAGTATCAAGCATACTCACAGCCATATCTCTCCGCTGGGTATGTCACATACTACCTGTTCAGCTTTAGCACTTATAGCGCCGCCCTGGCATATGGGTTTCTCTACCACCGGTTAGAGATTATGATGGGATTCAGAGACCTCGTCAACAGCTTCCGCCCTTCTAAAAAGGCCGAGATTGAAAAAGGCCAGGTTCTTGATGTCCACAACCGCCTGATGAGAAAGTACCGGGAAGTTCCAGAGTGGTGGTACCTGATTGTCCTCGTTCTCTCGGCTGCTCTCGGTTGTGCGGCGATTGCTCACTGGCCAACCTACACGAGCCCTGGCGTTGTCTTTTATGGCATCGGCCTCTGTCTCATCTTCATGGTCCCTACTGGAATTATTTACGCCATGACTGGCATTGAGACGTTGTTGGATATACTGGCCGAGTTGATCGGCGGATCGTTTGTGCAAGGCAACGCACTCGCCCTGTGTTTCTTCAAGACATACGGCTACGTTACCTGCTCTCACGCTTTGTCGTTTAGCATCGACCTCAAGATAGCCCATTATGTCAAGATTCCGCCTCGCTTCACCTTCTTTGCGCAGATGGTGCCGACGCTGGTCTCAACATTTGTCGGCGTCGGCATCGTCTCGTACCAAGTCCACCTCAAAGATATCTGTACCGAGAACGCTCCATTCAAGTTCGCATGCCCCAACCAGACCTCATTCTTCACTGGTGTCACTCTCTGGGGCACCGTAGGCCCCAAAAGGCTCTGGGGCGTGGGCGGCCAATACTCGGAAACTCTCGTCGGTTTCCCCCTCGGCATCGTCGTCGTGGTGATGTTCTGGCTCCTCGGCAAGTATTTCCCCAAGAACCGCGTGCTTCGCGCAACGCATCCCGTCGCTCTGTTGAATGGGGGCCTCTACTGGGCGCCGTATAATCTTTGCTATATCTGGCCCGCTGTGCCTGTCGCGTTTTTGTCCTGGATTTATGTCAAGGAGCGATTCTTGACTCTGTGGTCCAAGGTTAGTACCCAGACAAGAAACTACTCACCTTGGTACGGCATCTAGCTTGCTAACAGTCTGCCTCTTTCTGCAGTACAATTTCGTTCTGTCTGCCGCCTTCTCCGCCGGCATCGCCATCTCGGCGATTATCCAATTCTTTGCTCTCACATACCGGGGCATCACTTTGGACTGGTGGGGGAATAACGTGGTTAGCATGGGATGCGAAGGCACCGCCTGTCCGCTGAAGAAGCTACCTGAGGGAGAGTTCTTTGGACCTGCACCAGGTCATTACAACTGAGCTGTTGTGCTTCTTGGGAGAGGAGCGGAAAGACGCTGCTAAAGTACTTGCTTGTCTAATACGTACTATAGTATATACAGTACCCAGCTCTTTGAATACAGAGTACAGTTTGACGCCTTTGGTAGCCATTGTATCCGCGTTATTTGATTTGGAGTGGCCAAGCTACAGATCCCACCGGATAAATTCCCCCATTCACTGGGCTGAGTCCTTGCCGTTGTTGGTCTTTCTCTACTCCGTTGGATTCTCATGAGAATACATGTAGCCATGGGAAGCAACATCACGTCCGGCATCTGCCGAGGTCCCCCAAACAGGGGGTTGTCATGCATGATACGCCTAGTGTTTGGAGCAATTAGACAGACCCTCAATGACTCGCCACCAACAGGCCAGAAAAAAATCCCCGAAGCTGCATGGTGTAATTACGGCTTGCAGGCTTTCCTTGAACACACCCAACACGGCTCATTTCACAGGTGAATTACACGTTTAAGCATAGCACTGCACTCGAATAACCTTGTTTTTACTCCTCGGCGTATCAATGTCCCGCCAGGTTCTTGGATATGAGCGCAGTTTGCTTTTGGACGGGCGCTTAGCAGCGTGAATTGTGCTAGCTTCGGGTTTCGGTCTCATCGCTACTCCACTCACGATTCTGCAGGTTTTTTCCATCTCACTTGTCTTGTCGTATAATGCCGATGATGGCATAACAGTTCCTGAGGAATCGAGGTTAATGCGCGTTCACAGTCATCTTTGAATCGCAATGTCAGTTGGAGAGGAGCCAAAGGGCAGGCAGCAAGACGCGACAATGATCGGACCGCGGCATGTCAAAGCAATAGCGCCGTGACACGTCCAGCCCCGAAAAGGGGGACAAGGTCATGATACTGCACTGCAGGTGTTTGTAAAACAGGTAAAATCAAGTCGTCCAGGAGAGCAAAACACCAAATCAGGCAGAAGGGAGGCCGTTTTCGAGGTCCCCAAGCCCAAACGCCCACTGATTCCAGGGCCCCCGTGGCTCGGCGATTGCCTGAACGGGCTCGACTTGGTGGCTCCAGTTTGTCCGTCGCCTCCGGCCCAAGATGAGACGCGCCGCTAAACGGTGCGTGGCCCAGGCCTTTGGGGTTTGGTTGAAAAAGGGCGCCGTCGCCGTTTGGGAATCGCGCTTCTTGATTTTCGCCAGACAACTCCCTCGTTGCCAGTCGCTCGCTCAATCGTCAAGATCGCTCCAGTGATCGTCCATTCTTTCGTTTGCCGCTGAAAAGCTAGGCCATTGAATCCATTGTCAACCAGATCCATTTCACTTGAAATTCAATCTTCAACGTCCCGCCATGGCTCTTCGATCTCTCGCCGCGACTCTCCTTTTGGCCTCTTCGGCCTTGGCCAAGACTGACCTTGCCGGCTGCACTTACACCGACATCGTCGTCATGCCCACCGACCGTCCCGCCTACGATGCCTATGCCAGCCGCCTCTGGTACGTCCCCGGCACCGGCGAGCTCTGCGACTTCCTGGACTGCGGTGGCGGCCGAGCTCCCCCCAAGACGAACGTCCCCGGCTGCCCTCTGTACTCTGGCACCGAGACCTACTCGCCCAGCTACCTCAACCTGCAGACCAAGGCTGCTGCTGCTGGCTCGGGCGAGGCCACAGCCACTGGCTCGTCTGGCGCCATAACCACCGGCGAGTCTCAGGTGACGACCAAGGCTACCGCCGCTCCGTCCACGACCTTGGAGACGTCCGTGTCCAAGACGGCCTCTGAGACCGACTCGGCCGCCCAGACCACCGCCGCCTCCTCAACCACGGCTGCTGTTCCCCCTCCAGTCAAGTCGAGCGCAAGCTCATCCGCAGTGACGGCTTCTCAGGGACAGCCTGGACACAACGGCACTGTCACCGGCGCTCACCCCACCAGCACCTTCACGACCAACGGCGCCGCTCCCACGGCTGTCGCCATCTTTGGCTCATGCCTGATTGCTGGTGTTGCGGCGTGTGTTGGCATGATGTAAAGAGGTGGCGTGTGTTGACAACTTGTGAAGGAAATGCCATCATGAGTGTCGATTCATGTAGGGGAGGAGAAGGAGGAGATGGAGGTAGAGTTGGGAATCAATATTCAAGGGATGTTTTTTTTTTTTTCGACGGTGTCTGCCTTGCCGTTTGAGAGTGATGCCAATGTAAATGTGCACAAGTGATATGCATGTAATTGTATGCCTGTGAAGTGATTGATGCTCGATTCCGCTGCCTCTCGTTATAGTTGCAGCAACGAGTCATCCGGAATCATGACCAAGCCGAGACATTATGTAAGACATCCATCATACGCCCCCAGTGCGGCTAGCCCCATCACACCCAGCTAGATGAGATCTCCCTTTAGAATCTCCCGAGCTGCTTCAATCTGCTAAACCCCAAAGAGGCGCTTGTTCGTGCAAACCATCCGAGGCGGTGATTGTCAGGCGCTGCGGAAAGCCATGCCGTCATACATGCGGTCGGAAAAGAGAGGCGCAGATTCCAATTAAAAGGGAGGGAGAGAGAGAAAACGCCCGCTGTTTGTTTATCGCACGCGCTGGGTTGTGGTCGTACGAGTACGAAATAGTAACAGCCACCAGAACACGCTCAGCTCCTTCACCGACCATCTCAGCCCTGGCGGAACAAGGACCGGTTTGATTGAGGAAGAGATGCAGATGCAGATGCAGATGCAGGACGAAAGGGGGTGGAAAAGGGCGATGGGGTGCCTGGACGATAAGGCATTCAAAGACCCGCGCGGGCCATGTTTTCACCTCCGAGGCTTTCTCGAGCAGACAAACATGCAGTACTACTGCCATCGACGCGACAACAGCCAGATGCATCCTTAGCCTTTTGATTTTCTACCGTTAATCGCCCGTTCCGGTATCTATTCAGTGGTGTCCACCAGGCCGGTTCGGTAACGCGGTGAAACCCCACAAGTCCAGGCCCGGCGTCATCCGCCACCCCAAAAGTCCACGATTTGACTGCCAACGACACACCCACGAGTATGTAATGATTGCCTAACAGTTACCTTGTTCAGGGAATCATGGCGGTCATGTTGGCGGCGACTGGGAGATGGGCGCGCGATCGTGTCACGCCCTGCGTTTGCGGTGCCGGACTTTGCTTGTTAATGGATGGGCCGCTGCCATTCCATCCGGGGGGAGAGGGTGAGGCGGTGTCCATGTGCTGGGTTGTAGAAACGTAATCGGAGAATAGAAGACGAAAAGAAGACGGGCAAGGCTTCCAACGTAATAATAAGCAACAGGGCCGTTCATCGCATGATGTGTTACATATCTCTCTCTCTCCATCGGCCGGAGCAGCAACAGCAAACACTGGCATAAGAATAAGAATCCGGAACCGCCGCGACCTTCCTCATCCGAACCCCGTGCGACCCGCTTCTCCGCCGATTGACTGGATTTGCATATTGTCCTGAGCATCAAAGGCGATCGACCAGCCAAGTAGCGCCAGGCCCACGCCAAACAAAGGCATCCAATAGGCCCAGAGCCGCCGGCGCGAAGTACTGTAGTAAGAGTAAGTGCATATGCCTGCGTGCGTTGCGCCGCGAACAAGCTCCGGACCTGCGCACCTGACCCTGTCCGCTGGGCGTTCCCATCGATATAACACCCGCAAAAGAAGACAACAACTTTGAATGGATAACGTAAAGTTCCCAAATGACACCCCAGCCCGTCGGTCTAAGGGCCGTAGCTAACCGGCTAGTAAACGCCACAGGATTGGTCCATGATGGAGGTAACACGTACTTGTATGGGCCATCGACTTTCCCCCGTGTTTCTAATCTTGGCCATATCTATCTAGGTTGCTTGTGCTGGGGGGAGAATAAAAGAAGCAGGGCGGAAGGCGGGAAGATGGGGATCCAAGCTCCAGGGGGGGGGGGGGCCATTGACAAGACCAGGATGAACCGGGGGGTCAAACTCTCGTCTGCCAAAAGTAAACATATATCGTACTCCTCCCATCTCTCCTCCACCTCGACACCCAACCTATTTGTACTCTTTTGTAGAAGAAACGAAGCGGAAAAAAGAACGAGTATCTATCTATACATTAAAAAAAAAAAACGCCCAGTACATCATATCCAAAAAAGCGAAAAAGACACAACAAGACAGCAACCATGGGCTCTCTCGTTTCCACAATGGGTTCCAAACCCTCAAAGAGCTCAAAGGCCACCAACCCCGAGGGCGAGCCACGGTACTGGTTCCGCGACAACTTCTTCCTCACAAACGACAAGAAATACCTCGAGCCCCAGGCCATCAACGCCGTCTTTGAATCAGACCTCATGTGGTGGAACGATCCGCTGCCGGAGCAACAGATGCGCAAGATGCTGTCCAATTGCATGACGATGAGCATATACCACGTACCCGAGTCGGAGAAACAGATGCAGAGTTCGTCGTTCCCAACCACTCTGATATTCCATCCACTTCTCTCCTGTAGAATATTCAAAGCTAACATGGTCTTCTTCAAACGTAAAATAGACAACGGAGCTCCGCGGAGACCATACGGCTCCGACGTAAAGCTCGTCGGCCTCGCCCGTGTCGTAACCGACTACGTCACATTCGCCTACCTCACCGACGTCTTCATCATCGAGGAGTTCCAGAGACGCGGCCTCGCCAGCTGGATGATGCAAGGCCTCAAGGAAATCGTCGACGAGTGGCCCAACCTGCGAGGCCTCGTCCTCATGACGCACGACCAGGCCGCCGCCAAAATGTACCAGCGCGAGCTGAAAGCCCTCGACTGGGACCAAGGTCCGTCCGCTGGCTTGGTGTTGCTGGAGATGCCGGGCGGCGGAGTCAAGGATATCCCAGAGGATCACAAATGAGACTTGGCGCCGCTTACTTTTCGTCTCCCTTTTTTCTTTTTATCGTCGACATGTTTCAGCATTGCATAAGTCTCGCTCGACGCTCATCGACGAGGCACGGTTAGCTTTTTTGCATCTTTGGTTTCTGGGATATCACTGTTTTTTTCTTCTTCTTCTTCTTTCTTCTTCTCTTTTCTCTCTTTTATACCTCCCCATTTTTGTGTCTCTACCTGGTATTTTTAGATATGGCAGCCCGCATCTCGAGAGCTCTCTTGTAAGGCGGAGCAATAGGAGGCTGGACCGGGTCTAGCGAAACATAGTCTTCAGGTAGCTGGTAGGAAGCGTCGGAGTCAAAAGCGGATAGATCGCCACAAGCGATAAAAGGTGCAATCCATCTTGACCCATTGTCCCTATCGTTGCCCTCCGTCTCGTCGTAAACTTCCACCTCTGTGATTCCGCCCTCGCGTGATGTCGTCGGCGCTGATTTGGCGCTGCAGTCCCATGTCCCCTCGCTTGACTGCATGGTTGCTTCGGCGACAATGGGTAGCTGCATATCCCGCCCTTTCGCCAACCTATCCAGTCGCTGTCCTACCCCGAGCGGCTCCTCGAGGCTTGCATGGAAACCTGCCGGTGGCCGGAAATTCAGGCACACGATGAATGCCTCGACACTGCTCGCTCTACTGCTCCTGGGCTTCGCAACAATGACCTTTTCGAAAAATATCTTGAGCTGCGCGTATAGAATGTCCACGTTTCTACCCCGGAAAATCTTGGCGACGAACTTGCCGCCCGGTTTTAGAACGCAGAGGGCAAGGTTAAGCGCCGCAAAAAGGAGCTGTGATTGGACGTAGATGTCGAGATCGTGCAGGCCCGTGACGTCGGGGGCGCCGTCGCTGAGAACGAGATCGACGGGGTGCTGCGCCTGGGTTCCCGCTGCTGTTGCGGGATCGTAGGATGGGTCGAGGGCAGACAGGAGGAGAGGGACGGTTGCGGGATGCGTAATGTCTGCTCTCAGAGTTGTGATTCCCGCGAGGGGAGAAATAGGCTGAAGATCGATGGAGACAATCTTGACGTCTGGGTTGGCTGCTGCTGCCGTCGTCGCCTCGGCGCCGTTTTGCGCGGACGACAAGCTCGTCCCCTTTTCTATAGCCGCCTTCTGCTCGGGTGAAAAGGCCTCGGGGAAGACGCCGAGCATCTGCTGGCGGACCTTGGCGTCGCGATCCTGCCATGCCGAGCGGCCAAACTTCTCGCCCTTGATGAGCACGCGCGACAGGACTTGCGACCAGGAGCCCGGGGCGGCGCAAAGATCGACGACGCGGGAGACGTTGGAGAAGAGGTCAAATTCTGCGACAAGGAGAGACTTGGATTTAGCGGACAAAGGCACGGACAATTGGGCATCTCGCATTCCTGGAGATGGAGGGATGGTACCTTCGTCTAGCTGGAGAAGCTTGAATGCACTTCTTGCGCGCCATCCTTGCTCTTTGGCGAGCCGGTAGTAGGCGTCACGTTTGTCTTTGGAGGATTTACCCATTATAGGTGGATGTGGTATTTCCCCCCCTTTCTTTTTGCAGCCGAGGAGAATACGGGACGTTGTTGGAGGTTTTCTATGTAGACGAATTAGTAGATGTGCAACTTTTTTTTCTGCCCCGCGATGTCACTTTTCGGTGCATGTACCTTTGTGGCATGGTGGGGGTGGATCTTGTCTTGACATGTGAGTGTTGATTACCCTGCATCAGGAGAAGGGAATCCCATAAAGACCCTTACAAAGGGGAATAAATCCATCTACTTGAAGCAAAATGAATATTATATATGTACTTATTTTCAGTATTCTATATAGTGCTACATTGATGAGGCAATGTTATATGCACGCTATCTTCTCTACATTCCAGACGACGTGATTAACTCATAAAGTTTGGATTAACCACAAAATTCTTGCCTCTATTGTAGCGCAATCCCCTCACACACTACCTAGGTAGGTATAAAGAAGCCATTATTCATTTTCTAAACAACCCCAAACTCGCCTCCGATAACATCTAAAGCCTCCCTCAGGAGAGACAGGACCTTTTCATCACCCTGCACTCTCAGTGCCTTCACAATCAAGGGGTACAACCTCAGCAAGTGCTTTCTGACATCGCTTTGTGCTTTTTCAAGAGGAGCTATCGCCTCGCTCTGGCTCTGCAAACCAACCAGCTTTTGCAACGTCCAGAGCAATTCCTTCCTCTGGCTTAGTGGCTGCGGCATTTTGCCTCGAAGAGGCTGATCAGATACATATGCGCGAAGAGTCAACGCGCATCGTAGAATTAAGAACGGGGCTGCGGTACACGCAATGCGGGTTCTTGAAGCAGAATGATCATCCATGGCCTTGGCAGCAGATGGCTTATGGGCAGCCGGCTCGTCTGTTGAGATAAGCAAGAAGAGCTCTTCGAATGCGACGTAGGCCATCTTCGTACGCTGCGTCGGTGGGACGGAAGTTGTCAGTCCGGTTCGTGGCTGGTACAATTTTGGCAGGCCGGCTCCTCCGTCCTGAATGACGACCTTGTCCGCCGATGGAGGTTCGTGAATGATGGACGTCTTGAACAGACTCATAGTATATGCGCTTCGAGTCTCCTCCTTCACCTTTTCTGATCCCATTGAAGGGATGACCAGTTCTACCAACTTGTGGAACCATGCAATGTCTGCCGCTTCATCATCTGCAATGCTTGTGCCAGGCGGCGGATTGTCGCAATCTGCACTCAGAATACCGTCCGCAACCTCGGCAATAAGCTGCCAAATGCCTTGGATGGTCTCTGTGGGTATATCTAGATCATCAAGCTTTGACAGAGTCGCTTCGGAGATTGTCAAGACTGTCGATGTCGCCAGCTTCCAGGGCTGGACTGACCTTGTAGTAATAGGGAACTGGTATTTGAGAGCAATAGGTCTGAGGAGAGCGGATAGAGCTGCGCTGACTGATCCGCTCGTGTATATATCAGTGTCGGCTGAGTGGCTCACCACGAGGCCCTCCAACATTTGCATACTGGTTTTCGACATTGCAACGTAAGTCCTTTTTGACGGAGGCTGAGCTTCATAATCCTGGTCGTAGGCCAAAGTTACAAACTCGGAAACCTGCTTGATCAATGCCGACGGAACGCCGCTAATGTCAGTCCGAATCATTTTCACGGCATCCAGCGCCTGTGCCTGAAGCTGCGTCAGATTGTCAATATCTGTAGCATAACTGCCCACAGAAGCCTCTTCAACGGTATGCCGCAATAATCCGAGGATTCGCTGGACTCTGTCCACCGTAAGATCAGACTTGATCAGCCTGTACACCTCACGAAGAGCGGCCACGTAGGCGGTTAGACAGTTTTGGTTGTCCTGAGCTTTTCCCTTAGGAGATTTTGTGATTGGAATACCTCGGGACCACAAGTCCCAGGCGAACCTGACAGTTGTCTCGTTAAATATGGGCTTCTCCTCGCTTCCTGACTGAGAAAGCACATGCCCTAATGTTTTGAAAGTTGCCGTATTGATAGCAAGAACCCTGAAATCGAGTAATGTAGCCAGATGCTCAAGCAGCTTGTTCCAGAGCTCGTTGAAAGACGAGTGTGCTGTAAGTACTTCGAGGTTGTTTCCGAGCAAAGTAGATATGCCATTCAGCACAACGACTGCAGTATCGTGCCACTCTACCCTATCGGTTTCGTCTACTTCTTCGTCCTGGGTGGTCCTCAGTTCTCCTTCAAGAGAAGTCAATAGCTTGAAAACCACGGATTTGATGCATATTGACCATGCTTCAGGGGTGAGCCTCTCCCCATAAGCATCAAAGATACGGAGAAGTGTTTGAATAGCCGTGTTACGAAGTTCAACTCTGTCGTCAGAGGCGACAGCCGTGAGCCTCAACAGCAACAGCATCCACAACGCTGCGTCGGATCCTTGGCCGCCATGATCTGCTGCCAGGCGCTCTAGCTCATCGACATCGGCGTCCTGAAATAAGTCAATCGTAATATCAAGCGACTTGTCCTTGCCGGATAGAAAGTCGGAAAGAGCCCAGAAAAAGGTCACAGTCTAAGAATACGTTCTCATTAGCGAAATGAATTATCTGCTCCAAAAAGCCAACCCTTACCGTCAGTGCAATATTGAGATCGTCGTCTTGAGAGCAGAATTTGTAAAGCGTATCAACCAAAATCAAGAAGCAAGAGTTAGGTAATGAAGGTAGAAAATCCGAGCATATCAGTTGCAGTGAGCTAAAGGAAGATCGCACAAGCTTTGACGATCGTGTACCGAGATTTCGAGCATTGATGGTTGATTCGTGATCTCCCGAATCAGTCTCTCTTGTTGTGAAAACGCTTCCAATAATGTCAAAGGTGACATCCCAGCCGCTGACGAGAGTTTGCCCGCAGTCCTCGATAACGCCTCGCAAACCATCAAGAATAATTCTATGAATCTCAATATCAGTCGTTGCGTTTGAAACAGAGATGTCCCGGCCACCTCTTTGTAAAGGTTTCAACGAGTCTCGAAGGGCGCCCAATAGCCGGAGTTGAATCGCGCCGCGAATATCGGGAGGCAAGGTACCTGCAGCGTTGGCTGCTTCGAGCACTAGCTTGGCAAGTATATCAGAGGCCCTTGTCCTGACTGATGGACTATTCAGACTTGAGTTTAACATCTGAATCAGCTTGTGCACTAATAGGTCCCAGCCTGACTCTGTCGGATCGTATGCCAACAGCCGTTCTAGATTAATCATGGCAATGTCCCCCAGTTTGGCTAGCGCAAACTGGAGTTCTTGATTGGATGCTGTCGACTGGCCAGAGAAGCTGAGTACTCGCCGATGCTGACCAGACGAGCTTCTCGCATGCTGGCTCTGCCGCGACGGCTCTTTGTTGTCGGCGTTAGGCTTGACCTCGCCTTCATCTGGTAGTAAGCCGCATATAGCTTGAACCACTTCGATGAATGACTCATTGGGGAAGTCAACACTGCTTTCAATTAGTCTGGACGCGGCTGTTTCAACAGATCGGACTTCGCTGCCAAAATTGGCCATGAGCGAGTTCGCGTCTGATTCACTTTGGTAGTCCTGTCCGCCACGGCCTAGAGATTGAGCTCTCCCGGGAGCCTTCCCAGTTACATAGAGCACAAAGTCAGCCTGTTGTAAGGTCTCAAGTATGATACCCCAAGCAGGCCCAAGCGTTGGGCCAAGAGCGATGCCGAGATTAAGCAGGGCTCGCAAGCAAAGGAGGTTCCGTGTGTTGAGAGTTATGGACGCATCCATAGGGCCTTGACGCTGTCTTTCTGTAGGGCTGGACACTTGCGATAAGTTTTCGACGCTCAAGAGGCCTCGAGCATTGCTGAAAACGCTGTTTGATGTTTCTGTCGGAGTAGTGGCTGCGGATCGTGGTTGACCAGCATTGACGCACGCACTCAGCACATTTGGAGGTACTGCAGCTTTCCCAAGCGTAGATAAAAAGGCATCTCGTGGCGTTGGGAGCTGCAATAGGCCTGCCACATGGGCAAACCTCTGAAATGCGCGAACCAAGCCGTGGTAATACTCTGAGTCCAAGGCAGCATATAAAAAGGTGGAGCAGGTAGCCAATATAGCAGGCCAACACTCGTTGACAATGTCAGAGCAAACCTTGACTTCGGAATAGGCAGGGTGGTCTTCTAGCTCCAATGGATTGATTGGTACAGGGTTCTTCTTAAAGGAGGCTGACCGTTCTCGCGCTCCCCCGTGAGATGGACCTTCAGGTTCCAGCTGGGATGGAGCAGGCGAGCTACGCCCCATGTCCTGTTTCGAGGCCTTTTTCCGAGCCCGAGTCTCATTGGGGACTGTGAGCGGTAGAATAAACTTGGCAAGCCCATCTGATAGAGATGAGAGGCATGCTAATATCAAACTGTAAATGTACGACTCAGGAATCGCTGGGGCCTCGGCTTTATCCAGTTGATCTATACAGGGAACTCGAACAGAGCTCCACGTTACGCTGATGCCTATATTGGAAGTCTCCGACGCAATAGAGCCGCTGATGATTCCAGTAACACTAGTAGCTTCGATCAATGCTTGGTCTGTAGACAAGCCAGAACCACCAGATGGATCAGCAACTGGTATTGAAGACTGATGGCCTAAGCCGATGACTGCCGGCTTCTCGGTGCTAAGCCGTACAAAAGTCGCAATAAGTGTTTTAATGATGTCCTTCTCGCCCTCTTTTGCGTCGTACATGGTGAATATGCGACGCACCAGAGCATGCTCGGCAAATATGCCGCGGAATACCTCCATGCATAATGCCCGCTTCCAGATGGTGGTATCTTGGTCCAAGAGAGTTGTAAGAAGTGATAGTGCGTCGCCGCACTCTGAAGGCAAGATGCTAATATGGCGGCGCAACAAGGTATAGAGGATGCGGACGAGCCTCACAGTTGTGGCGAATGAGGGCTTGCCTTTGAGTGCACTCATCAGAAGAGGCATCACGCGGTCGCGAAGAATGTGAGCTTGTTCAGGATGGCTGAGGAAGACACTCGCGTGATTCGTGATGACCGACTCAATGAGCTCTAATCCAAATGTTTGCTGTAATCCCGAGAACCGCAGGAATTCGGATCGCTGGTTTTCAGTCAAGAGACACAAGTCGTTGAATATCTAGAAGCTGTTAGTTTCAAAGCACGATGTACATCTGTATAGATAGATCACTAACACGGTACGCATCTAATGCGGCTGCGCGGAGTTGTACTTTGCCGTCGGCTGATGGCGCCTCGCCTGCAATGGGGGCATCGCCGCCATTCTCTATACCAATGTCAGGAAATGTATGTTGATGGCAATGTAAATGAACTCACTATCTTCAGCGACTACTTTGTCAAATACCGAAACGACAAGCTGCTGGAGAGTGGCAGCTGAGGTATTATTCACAATGGCATTCTTGCTACTTTGCAGGATGAAGCAGATATTCAGAGCAGTCACAAGAAGATTGCCATTCAGGTCCGAAGAGTAGTTTTGCAATAGAGAAGGCAACGCTTGCAATATCTTTAACTGCACGTCAAGCCCGGCCGAGGACGCTTGCATCAGCGCCTCCAGGACCTGGTTGAGCTTCGACCTGGGCAGCGCCTTGGCAACGATGAGCCTCTGCAGACAGACGATTGCAATGCCGGTGAACTTTGCATTCTTGGTGCCACACGCGATGATGAAGGGATTCACAAAGCCGGGCTTTTGCGAGAGCACTGGGGGTTCAATGTCAACGAGATGTCACTTGGACTTAGAAGGATCCACTGGTGCATACACTCAGGAGCTGCCGTTTCGGGGACATTGCCAAGGCTCTTCAGCTCTTCCAAAGATCTTTCGGCCGCCTAGAAGAGAAGAAAAAGGTGAGTCGATGGGCAACAAAGCTCCGGCTGAAGAAGAAGTGCGTACTTGTCGAAGGTCATTGTGCTTCCTCTTGCTCTCCTGAATGAGATTAGCTAGCTCCGTGGCCAGAAGCTGCGTCGTCATCTTGGGTCCGGCCGAATAATCTGCCCATGGGCAATCAACGTACGGGCGACGTTTATCTCGCTTTCATGCAGCTTCGGCGTCGAAATGAAGAGGGAATACCGCGGTTTCATGCTCCTCGCTCCAATCAGGTCTCATTCATGATCAAGGACAGCGCATCGGTAGTGAGTAGGTGTTATGCTTGGTGCAAGCATTAAGCCGGCAGAACCAACTCACCGCCTTTCCGCTTATTACCCTTTTAGTCCTAGTCGCATGGGGACTAGCGTACATGATGCTCTCTTGGGCTATCGAGATATTGCAGCTTCATTCATCACTTGGAGTATGTATGCAAAGTATCATCTCGTGAATTTCCAAGTCGTTTCAAATGAATAAAAAAGAGAAAATATTCAAATATCTTCTTCTTTGTGCCCTCCTATCTTGAAGGACAGCAGCTTCAAAGTATAGCGGGCTATCAGATGTAGACATACCTACACGGAGAGAGCAGCCGTGAGTGAGTCACCCGCTAAAAACTTTGGCTCATGTGTATTGCTCTCAGTCTTTTTGTCTCTCCTAAATTCTCAAACATTGCAGTGTGCCCCTTACGCCCAATAAATTTCGTTTTGTGTAACCATAAATCATCCAATCATCCCCTCCTCAATTTTCTCAATAAAATCCCATAGCAGCACCTAGTAGTTGCAGCATTGATACTTTCTCCGGCTTTGGAGGCAGAACCGGCTCTGCGAATAGCGCCAGCAGTTCAAGTAATGACGAAGCTTCTGGTAGTACCCTGAATAGCTAGGATCGTGTTTTCCAATACCCATATGGAGATCAATCTAACCATCCTTGACATCTCAAAGAAAATCTTTCTCAAAAAAGAAATTCGGTGCACCTAATTATCCCAAACATTGGCTGGTCGAGTATCTAATTGTCGCCATCCAAAACAAACAGCTTCGGAAAGCATTAGCAGAGCCCGTAGAATCTGAGAATATGTCTTCACATACTAAGGAGTTTAACCAAACAGAATAACAACCCATCAAGTCGTCTAGACGGGAACATTGGTGAAAAGGTATGACACTGATTCGCCATTGTGGGTTCGTCGAATAGCCTAAGAGAAGTCAGTGTCTAGAATCCAAAGACTATCCAGCAGAGATGAGCATACCTCAGCAAGTGTGCCAGACACATCGATGACCTTGAGCTTAGGGCAGCGCTCGGTTTTATCGCCAACTAACATTAACATGGTTAGACTCTGGGTACTTGCATGGGGGAATTTGATGAAACCTACGGGGAACGGCTAGTTACATGTTAGTGATATGTTCATCAAAACAGGGTCCATTTTCATGAGAAGTCACTTACTGTTGGTGACAACAAGGCCAGATAGATGGGAGTTGTTAATGGTGTCAATGGCGGTGCCGCTGAGGATGCCATGAGTGACAATAGCAAAGACTTGGCGAGCGCCGTGGCTGTTGAGGGTTTCCGCCGCCTTGGCCAGCTATCGAAGGCTATTAATGGTATGTTTACGCAATCGGGAAGTAGGTATCATCACTTACAGTTCCACAGGTGTCGGCCATG
The DNA here is from genome assembly GCF_033847375.1 of Trichoderma aggressivum f. europaeum. Taxonomy (NCBI): domain Eukaryota; kingdom Fungi; phylum Ascomycota; class Sordariomycetes; order Hypocreales; family Hypocreaceae; genus Trichoderma; species Trichoderma aggressivum. The sequence continues at coordinate 105,758 of NW_026946439.1, read as the reverse complement.
TCATCCACAAGGATAGCCACCTTGTCTTGAACATCACCCACAAGAACCATGCGGCCGACAACATTAGGTCGCGGGCGCTCCTTGTGAATCAGAGCAAATCCGGTGTTGAGACGGTCTGCAAGCGAGGTGGCGCGCTTCGCACCGCCAGCATCTGGAGAGACGATGACGCAGTTCTCAACGTCCAGGTTCTCGCTGATCCACCGCAGGACGGATGGCTCCGCATACAGGTTATCTACAGGCACATTGAAGAACCCCTGGATCTGTGAGGCATGCAGGTCCATAGTGATGATATGGTTCTACCGCATGTTAGCTTCTTGATCTGGATCAAAAAAGAGGTTGGCTTAACGCACGCAGCCGGACACCTGCAGCATGTTTGCAATCAGTCTGGCACTAATGGGTGCACGGGACTTGTCCTTCTTGTCCTGGCGAGCGTAGGGGTAATTAGGAATGACGGCCGTGATACGTCTAGCAGACGCAGTGCGGCAAGCGTGGATCATGATGAGCAGCTCCATGAGACCATCGTTGACGTCACCCGGCGCTGTCGACTGAAGGATGAAGACGTCTTCATCTCTCACGGACTCTCCAATGGAAACACTCGTCTCTTGGTTAGAGTAGTTGAGGCTCATGGTGTTGGCGATATTGATGCCAAGTCTGCCGCAGAGTCAGTCAAGTGACGTCTGGCGCTATTTGTCTCATATCTCGTTCAACGACCATCTGGCGAGACATACCGACTAGCCACCAGAGCACTCAGCTCCGGGTGGGAGCTCCCAGAGATGAGCTTGATCTCGTTTGCCATTTGGTCCAACATCGTTAAAGAGGGTAGCAGAAGTCCCTTCTGCCGGAGAGAGAAGAAAAGTAAGAAGAGAGAAAAAAAAAGAGTGGGGGCGAGCAGGATTGGGTGGTGTGCAGAGGAAGCAAAGACGCAAGTGTCGAAGCTCGATTTGAAAGAGGTGAAAGAGGAAGCAAAAGTTGCTCGCTGGCGATGGCTGAACGCGCAGTTACAAGTTGTTTGACGCTGGAATCGGCATGACTCTTTGGTAATTTGTAATTTTTTTTACGATGAAAGTTTGCACGTACCAAGTACATGTTAAAGCATGAGTCTTGACGCTTGGGCGGTCATGTGACAGCCGGTTACGCCTCTTTTGCACTGTACGAATTGCCGAGCACCACTATAGAGCTTATGTTGAGTGCGGAGCTTGAGCCTATCACATACCTTAGTACTTCGTACATTAACCGCACAGTTACATTGACGATAAGAAGCAGCTTCCTTTGAACCGCGAGAATCGGAAACATTCTCGCCGGGGCTACGGAGGCCGGGCGATGTAACAATTGGTGTTTCCCCTATTTTCTATTTTATATACAAGATCTTCCTCATCTTGCGAATCTCGACTCTGTAGACGACGGCAACCCGATGAGATACATGAGATGAAAGCTGCGCTTCAAGCATGCCCTGAGATGTTCGGCAAAAGCTCCATGACGACACCGAACTGAATCCATCAAGAGTTCAATTATAGGCCAATTCATCGACGCTGGCCTTGGATTTGACAATTCAAACATTGATTGCCATTTAAAGGACTGCACAAGAGTATACGCGATATCTATTTGCGGTCTTCGTCATACGAAGCATAGTGTGTCGTCATAACCTCTCTTTCACCATGCAGTCTAAATCTCAACAGCCCCAGCGGCCCAGTGCAACTGACATGATGGCTTGCTTTTCTCTGCGCGAAGAGTCTCTGAATAGTCGCCCGCTGCGGCTGCTAATCACTGCCACGGGCACGCGGCATTCGTCTTGGGCCCAACCGCTCGTGGTGCGGCTTTCCAAAGATCGTCGTATAGAGATGAGGGCGGTGGTCGATGATCCATCACCAAGGCTGAATCAGCTCATTATTACCATCCAAAATTCGCCCATGGCCCAAGAACCAGTCGGCCCGGAAGACGTATCTTCTAAACACACGGGCCTAAATATACATGACCTAGTTGAATGGGCCGACCTCTTGGTTTGTGTGCCGCTAGATATCAGAAAAATTGAAACCTTATTGGCGGGTGGAGGCGACACTTTTCTTGATGACCTCCTGAGAAGCTGGAACGAGGCCCAGAAAGGGTGCATCATGGTACCCGGAATGGATGACAGCGCATGGCTAAGTCCTATAGTCCAACAGCAACTGGGTGAAGTTCAGAGAGAATGGCCCTGTATCCGTGTGATGCAGCCCATACTGTGGCACTATGAAGATGCAGCGCATCCGCAGCAAGCAACGAACTGGAGTGGATTCAGAGACTTGCTTGATCTTATTCAAAATCAAGCCGATCTGTTAAATCTTGGCCGCGATGGCGAGGCGACAGGGAGAACCGCTGCCACGTCCGAACTTCATGCAATGACTTTGCCGGGCCTACCATTTGAGTTATGGAGCAAAGTGTTGAAGTTCACAGGGGATTGGGAGCTGGCTGCTGCATTGGGCATCAATACCAGTCTGCCCGTTCCAACAGAATGGAACATGCGAGTCGAAGATCTGAGCGATCCTTTGCTCATCTACTCACATGAGCTTGAACGGGCGGTCCTCGCATGCAACATCACTGCTATTTGCCAGAAGCTATCACAAGCACCAGCAGATTTCCAGATTTTGCCAGTGCTGGTCGTGAAACTCATCACACGATTTGCTTTAGTCAAGGTGCTCACTTATCTGGAAAGCAACCACCCCCAGTTGTTCAAGGCATTCGATGGGGCCTTTCTTCCAACCAAAGCGTCTGCATATTATCCTCAGGTCAAAGTCTTGGATTACTGGAAAAACAGTCCTCACTTCCAAAATCGCCATGTCTATGATACCGAGGCGATAGATGGCGCATGTAAGAATGGCCACGTGCATATTTTGCAGTGGTGGAAGCAATCGGGGTTACCGTTGTTATACACCAAAGTCTCACTGGAACAGGCGAGCGGTAACGGCCTCATCTTGGTCCTTGAATGGTGGCGCGACGCTGCTGCCCTGGACCACAATATCGTCTTAAAGACTGGCAGGTCGCTCTTATGGGCTGCCACGAATGGCCAAGCAGATGTGCTACGATGGTGGCATGCTTCTGGCATTCAAATGGGGTACAGCGGTGGTGTGGCCTTTACAGCTAGCCGTTGGGGGCATGTCCATGTCTTGGAGACGTGGCGAAAGCTGCAAGGCGATGGCAATGTCTTATTTGATGCCGAGGAAGTCATATTCATCGCTACAGCTCGTCAGCATGTGGAAGTCCTCGAGTGGTGGCGGCAGTTTGCCCGGGGTACGCTCGACGGCATGAATGGGCGAGGAGTCAAGGTCAAGTTTCGAACGCGAAGGATCCAAGAGGCTGTTGAATCTGCTCCCAAGTCTCAAGAATGGTGGTTTCGTTATAGACTAGGCATTGGGAAAGATCAGGACTGGTGGCCCTCTTTTCTAGCATTGTGATGCGTCACGATAACATGATATCCTATATAAACTACAACAGCGGACTTGCCAGTTTCTCAGCAAATATTCGGAGGTAACGTTAGGACGAGGTAACATCGAGCCCGATTTTTGGAGCTTTGTTGATGTCATGCGCAGCAGGAAAAGAGTCCTGAGATTAGTAGGTATTCATGCAAGTATGTACACAGTCAATAGCAATGTAGCTTAGTATGCCCAGCAGAGCTTGAAATTGCAAATATGATAGTGCCATTTGTCAATAAATGTTTTATTATTTCCCATCTTTTTCACATATCCCGGCATGGAGCAGCTGTCAAATGCAGAACTAATGAGTCGAGACACCTCGGCTTGTGGCGAAGACACAATCAATGGATCAATTCCCACCGTAGCGGCCTCCACCCTGGGATCGAGTCATTCACATAATAAATAGCCCTGCACTCCGTATTCTGGTTTCCCTCAAGACATCAGGCTACTGGAAATTTGAAATGAGCTCGAGGGGCTAGGCTGTGGCTGACTGAGACCTGAGGCCACACTGATCACTTTGAACACATGGCACACGGCTGATGAGTTGTCCAAGGATCGTCTCAGCCAGCGCCCACCTCCGGATTCGTACAAGTAACGAGTCAGGAAGAGAAATAAGGCGAGCCCGATAGAAGAAAAAAAGGGAATAAACAAACAAAGCTGTATATGTGGTGAACGGACCAGTCAAAGGTACGTGCAGCAAGAGATCGATCCCATTCCGGCAAGTCAGCGGGCTCCGCATTGAGCCGTAATTATATGGACATGGATAAGTGACGAATCACGCGCGCGAACGGGCAAGGAAATAGAAAATGACGTTGAAGATGGACGGTAGCGTTGGTAAGGAATATTCTGCATGGCCAGTTGGCGAGAAGATTGGTTTACTTTCGTTGCGGATATTCATTTCAACACAAGGGATTGACGCGATTTTCTGAGACGTGGAGTGAACCACACCACCCGTTCTTCCCTTGAGGGCGATGTCACCGGATTTTAAAATTGGAGGGCTCGAGGTGTAGAATGCTAGTACAAAACAATGAATGTTTCTAGTTTCAATCAAACGGCAGAGGAAACGGGGTTGACGGCGGACAAATAGATTATAGCGGGCTGAGATTTGCGGGATGAAACCAGACAGCATTCAAGCTGTAAGTGCAAACATATGTACAGCCTCAACACCTGATGATGCCATATTTGCCATCAGCAGAGCTTATCATGACTGCTAGCAAGCGCTGACGATGTCATCACTTAGGCAGCTTGGCACCTGGTCGATGAATTTGGTCATTTATTTGGCCGGGGAGTTGGTCTACAAGAGGACTGGCGATCTGCCGTCTTCCCTTGCCCTGTGAGGATCAAGCGTGTAGTTTCCCTGCATATAATTGACATTTATCGAATGCTCCCTGTATTGAACCCTGGGTAGGTACACATACGCAGGCATTTCTGCCTCGTATTTGCAAGGAGGTCGTCATATCTCGCCAACAGGCAAAAGTATGGCAAATTAATAGTTCGACACATCCCGGCGGCCGTCGTTAATCTCATCGGGCGAAATTATATCAACTTCTCAAGTAGGGGAACTTGCGTGGTTCGAGCAATTTGGCCTTCAGGCACGATGTGAATATATCACAGCCGCGACAACACACCAACTTTTCTGCTGGTGAGATTGATGGAACTGCCGATGCGGCAATTGACGGACGGGCATTAAAGACACGGACGGACCCAATGAGACGCTGAGGCACGAGCTGATGCTCCATTCGCACTGCCAGCGGGATAGCTAACGCAGATGGGGAGAGACACGTGGGCGCCCCAGACTCAAGGCCAGCGTGCGAGGGACAAGCCTGTAGGATTTCGATGTCCCTGCAGAAGCAGGAGGAGGATGAAGGACGCTTGCTGTGAGATGTCTCAGTTGCTTTTCTCGTGTGAATCAAATGGCGTAATCGCTGCAGGAATCCCCAAGTGCATCTCCGTACGGAATACATCTAAACTGGCGGCGGTATGTGCCCATACAAGGAGAAGCCGAATCGATATCGGACAACTCCGCAACAGCTGATCCAGGAGCGGTATCCCTCCTCTTGCATCTTGTGTAGCGGATAAGGTACTGCGGGTATCCGATACAGATATACTAGTCGGGCAATCATCGTGTGAACTCCTGATGCAGCGGTGAGGTTCCAATGCATGGTTGCGAGATTCAAGCACATGGAGGTCATTTGACTGAGGTGGAATGGATGGATTGCTGATTGATCACCTCGACCAAACTTTGGGCATCCTCCAGCGGCTTCAGTGGTTCGTCTGGGCTTTCCGGCGCGCCAAGGCCCTGAAAGCAGCCCCTACCTGACCACCAACGGCCCGTGCAGGGGATGTCCGCCGACCTCAGGCACCCAGGACGGGCCTAAGAAGGGGAACCCCTGCTTGCTGCTGGTCTTGACTTGACTCCTCATTTCCCATTTCTGCGCTGCTTCGCTCGTTGCCACCAACCGAGAGTCATCACACTGCCAGCCATGTGTTGCATCGCACTGCAGAAAGGCTGAGAAGCCCCCAAAGACGGGCCCCCGCGGAAATTAGACAGCCAATGCCTGGTCAGCAGGCGACACCGACTCAAATCGGCTTTGGATGCCATCGTGCGCACAGTCGGCGGGCCGAGGGCAAGACGCAGACGGGATGGGCCAAACAAGCTCAGACACGGTGTGATGCAACGAGCCGATTTCACGCCTTCAAGCCCATTGCGTGCTTGCTTTGATTGCTTCTCGCCCCAAATCGCGTACTCGTACAGGAAAGTCTGCAAGCCTATCGTGCCCGGACCAGGTGGTGACAGGGAGACAGAGACTGCATGGGTCTACCGTGGAGATCGTGGCTAGCGTCACTCCAACAAGGCCTCAGTCCGAGATGATTCGAGAGGTTGCCAAGTACGAGTACCGACGCGAAGCATTGATGGAATGCACAAGCCCGTGCTGCTCCAAGGAGAGGAGCTGTTGCTCCCGACGAGTGGGATTCAGGTGTGCGCCGGCAGGCTAAATGGGCCATGTCCCAGAAGTTCTTACGAGTACAAGCAACGCGCTCTTAGCACCGACCCGACAAGCACACGCTACTCCAGTAGTACGGAGTCCAGCACCGCGGATGTGGTTGTGATACAAAGTACTTGCATGTTGGTGCAGGTGGTATCACCATTACTGCCGGTCAATTGCCTTCGAGCCTGCAGCGGGAGGCGGTAGCTCGACGAACCCTTGCCTTTGAGGAGACGATGGTGTTGCATCCAAGTCGGTGATCCGGCGCCAGGCCCTGCAAGGTTGTCGACATCGTCTGAGACTCCCATCTTGTTGTTGACGGCGGCGCCATTTCCCTCCCCTCGTGATTCAGCCAGGCCTGCATCTCTCGCTTGTTCTTCCCATTGCGACCAAGGGAACCGCAAGAGGAGGACAAGGGACAGGCTCGCTGTCGGCCGCCGGCTTCAACCTTTTGCCCACAATCACATCGTTTCCTGGACCGCTTCTCTTTGCTCCATCATACCGTACTATCCAGAGCACGTACCTACAAATACAAAACGACACACGCACGCACGCACGCACGGCCAGGCTAGGCTGGCTTGACAATTGCCCACGGCCTTATCCTCGCATCTTGCTCTCCCTGGTCATTCTGATCGGCTGGTCGCATTGGCTATATTGCTCCAGGTAATTAGACTGTGGAGACTGGCTGCGGATTCTGCAGTGGTCTAATTCAGCATGGCAGAACACTAGACCTCGCTTCACCACATCCCAGACGGTACCCGCAGCTTTTGTTCATTTACACGAGAGCCCCCATTCCCGATCTTGCCTGTCTCTGTTACAAACTTGCATCTTTCCCCGCCATTACCACGCGCCTCCCAGCCAGAGAAATCGGGTGCTCTGCGGCGTCGTCGTGTTTGCTTCTTCGCTTTGCGGTTTCCATCACGACCAAAGCGAGGCGACAATCCGCGATCAAGGTAGACCAGGGTCCCACTGGCAAGCGGAATTCGCGAACGACAAAACCACCACCAGATTTCCTTTTTCTGCGATTGCGAAGTCACCGACGTAACCACCTCACACTCTCGACGTTTCAACCGAATTCTTGGAATCCCTGGGATTTAGAATACAGCTGCACAGACTTAATTCGGCTCTTGCATACATCATTTAAAACGTTTTGTCAGATGACGGAGTAATAGTGTTTCGATTACCAGGGTTGGGACGGAACTTTTTTTTTTTTTTTCTTTTTGCTTTTTTTTCCTTACCAAGGCGCCTTGGGGGAAATCTTACAGGATGAGGAAGTTCAACTTTTCTCGGCCGGCACGTAAGAAGCCGCAGGAGCCCCAGCAGCAGCCAATACCGGCGATGCCTATGAGTAAAGCTCATAAAATCTTGGGTTCAACGCCGCTCAGCTTCGACACTTCTTCAATTCATGACGCCCCGCCGCCAACCGTGAGTGTTGGTATGTACGAAGACAAGACCCTAAGCGATCTGGATTTGAACCTGCGCCAAACAAGGATGACAAAAACTGATGGTGATCGGAGAAAAGAGCGCGGACCGTCCCCTTCGAACCTGAGGCTGAGTGCCCTTACCGAAAGCATGAATTTTGGAGGAAAGAATTCGTCCGGAACTCTCAAGAAAGCCCAGTCGTCTTCTACCATCAAATCTTGGCACGACAAATCAAAGCATTCTCGTTCTCTTTCACGGCAAGCATCGATCCCGCTCATGAATACTGCCTTTTCATCAAACCCGCATGCTGCCGACGAATCGTCCAAGTTAAGAAAGAAGCCCCCCAAACTCGACTTTACTGCAATAGGACCGTCTCCCCGATTGTCAAGAAAAGAGTCGGACAATTTCAACCCCAGTGCATCTAACAATTCGATCAAAACCCCGACGGTGTCATCTCCATATTCCACTGTGTCCCATCGGCAGAGCGACCTACGCGGCATGTTCAAACGACGAACAAAGGACAGCTTCAGGTCTTATGTGCCTGATTCCTCGCCATCAAATGCTGGAGAGGCCCGCCGAATGACGACACAACTGTCAGACAACGGGCTTTCCACGTTGTATGACCACTATGAACAGATGACCTTCCGACACGCTGTGGATGATGAACCCGATGTCATGGGCAGCCCTGTCTACAAGAAAGACCAAACAGACGGTCGCGGCCAGGGTGAATCTGAATGGCGGGAGCCGCAAGTACGACAGAATCTCGATTGGCTTCACAAACCTCTCAACGAATCACACGAGTCGAAAAGACTGTCCCATTCGGAATACTCGTCGTCTCCAGGAGGCGATGGAGCCAGAAGTGTTTCGAGCAGGCATACTCGAACTTCCAGGGCTTCCAGGCAGACCGACAGTGGCCTCATCCAGGAAGCTGACTTTCATGATAAAAGCGTGCTGCTTTTGTCATCCGACTCGGAAGAGGACGAGGATGATGAAAAGTCCTCGACTAGAGACCATGTCCCTCTTCCTACGCGACCGTTACCTGAACCACCAAGTCACAGCCAACAGAGACCGTCGCGATCACGACAGGTTTCGGGACATGAGCCAGGTGGGGTGCAGAATAAGAAGGCAAGCTTCGCGCCATCCAACACCTACATCGCTATTCCTAGCGCCGAGCGAAAGCGACTGTCGCCATCTCCTTCTCGGCTGAACCCGCCCTTCAGAGATGGCTCCCGCGCTTCCTCTCCCAAACCCTCAGTTGGATCTACGAACTCGACACGGTCAGGGATGACGGGTCAGATCGGCTACGGCGCAGAAGACTCCGTTCCCACGACAGTTTTGCCAGCTCGTCGTCCATCTCAAGCGGAACTAGATCGTCAAAAGGCATTGGCAGCGCTAACTAGCGGTTCCGGACCCTCGTTGCGCCGGGAATCTGCAGCAACATCATCAGACCACCCTGATCATGAACCAACGCCACCACTGAGTCCATCCTCTGTCAACTTTTACTTACGATCCGCTCGGTCATCCATCGACGACTCCAATGGGCAAGGCCGCATCATGGCACTTACTCGTCAAGAGGAGATGCTGATTTCAGCACTCCGCAAGAAAACCCAGGCAATGCGTGAAAAGTCACAGCTTGGTTCCGCCGGCAAATCCCAGCCGAATAGCCGTCCAGGCAGAAGACACGTCTCAAGCCCATCTCAGGTAATGGTGACGGACTCGATGCTCGACTTTGACTTCCCCGCGCCGCCATCCCATGGATCAAAACAACGACAGTCGGGTGCGAGTTCGATGCTGAGTGCACCCATTACGGAGCACCAATTTGGAGAGGATGAGCCCTACCGAGCACCTTCTCGTTTGACTGCAGACACTGGATCCGAAAGGGCATCTTTCGTCTCTTCTATTCGTGGCCCAGACGAGTATAGCGAACAGCAGGATGTCCTCGTGTACCTTGATCAAAGCAAGCACGCTAGTGGTCAATGGAGTCAGTCCGGAGGCGACGGCCAGGCCCTTGACGAGGCGGCTATGTCGTCAGGCATTCACGCCATTTCGTGGGATTATCCAGATGATAAGCGCACATCCAAGCTCAAGGGCAGAGCACCATCATCACGGCAGCAAATGCAAGCCGAGTGCATGTCTCCGTCCAAGCTTACTAGGCTCTCCGAGGATGGAAGCGAAGATGTCCCCCGACCAGATAGTCCGATATCCAACGATACCTTCCAACCACCACGACAGCAGCGTCGCGCTGTGCTCAACACGGCACGTCTTAGTGCCGTGGGATTCGTGCGAAGGGATCCCGAGATGGGGTGGTGGGGAGATGACGATTGAACGAACTACTCGCGGCCTCGCTCTCACTCCCATATATACGCTTATGCTTTCTGCTTCTCGAGATTACGAACTGTTTTGAATTACCGCAAACTACAACAAAGTATCTTCCGGTTCATTATTACGCCACACAATTTTTACCATTTGCTGCAACCTTTTAATTATCACTTTTTCTTTTTACGTCGAAATATATATTGGGTTGGTTGTCATAATCTTGCCCGCAAACACAGGCAAGCTGATACCCGGAGCAAACTGCGTCATTGGAGGGAATCTTCTTTCGTTTTCTTCCCATCTTTCTTTTCTTTTCATATTTTCTTCATTTTCCATCTTTCTTATTTATCTACGCATGACAGGGGATAGAGCGGGGCGAAACAAAAGAAATATTGGTTGGATTAATGGTTGGAGCAAGCGGGAAGGAAGGTTGAGAGGACGGCATGGAATGAATGGATGGGTGTCTATGTGGAGTACGGGATTTTCATGTGCTCGCTCATATAACGTCAACTTATGGTCTGCTCATGTGCAACAAATTTGAACTATCCGAGGAAGAAAGTTGACGATTGGAATGAGAAATGTGATTTTCGTGCTTCCAAAACTTTGAACAAAAATTGTGGATGAGATTTTTGCGCTTAAAAGAAGACGTGCTACGTAACTCTTCGTGAGTGACGGTGTGTGGTTGTGTGGAACCATGTATTGTTGGCTGAAAGAGAGGTTCCACGCGTTGTCTGTTTGCCCTGTTTCCTTTCCCATCTACGAACGCCCCTCCTCTCACCGTCTTTATCCAGTCCCCGGCGTTACCTTGTGTGATTATGAGTATGTAGAGCCTTCAGGGGGTTGGGGGATCTTCTTGTTGGCGGGAGCGGCCATATATCTGTCAGTGTCATTGTTAGTTTTGGGCGGTCAGGAAGAGTGCAAAATAGCTTAGGTGCCAGGGGACATCGCCCGGCCGCAACAAGACGGCGAATATGGGGGGGAAAAAGGAACATGTAAACCCACCTTCGCAGCTCAATCAAGACCATCTCCATGGTGTTTTCGCGCTTCCACTGGGCCAGGCAGGGCAGCTGCCTGGGGTCGACGACGCCGTTCTGGGGGTTGACGCAGGGGAGGTTGACCTGGCTGACGAATTGGATGGAGGGGGGCTCGTCGGGGTACTTTTCGCCGCAGTGCATTTTGAGGCTGTAGATGCGGTTTTCGTGGGCGGACTGCAGTCGTATTGGAGGTTAGCTTTTTCTGATATGCATGGAGAACCGAAGGACAGCCAGCGTATTGTCCTCCCAGGAATCAAGGTCAAGGGGGTGGAATCAAGCGTTTCATCTCTCATCTTATACGACTGCCGAACCCTGCAGGCCTAGGTATGTATAAAACGATGGCAACAAGCGTTGATGGGAAACAAAAGCAGATGCAGTGAGTCGGCCCTTACATGAGGAGGTCCCAGGATGGTTCCGTTCCAGTTGGACATGAGCAAGTCCTCTCCGTCTTCCAAGCCGTAGCTGCAGGCTTCAGCTCCGAGACCCTTTTCGCCCTTTTCGAGCTCCTCCAGCAGGCGGAAGTTGCGCGGGACCTTGGCAGACATGGTTCCTGGTCTATGTGCGTTCCCCTTGTTCTTTTTCTCTCCTTATCGCCTCGATGGGTTGCGTGTGATGCTTTGCTGCTCGTCGTTGCGCGCGCAGTAACCACTGGGTGACTCTCTCGTCTCTGAGCGTTTGTTCTGTTTCTCTTTGGTCGAGCGGGATTTAGACGCAAATAGAAGATGCAATGTCGAACTGTCGCAGGGTTTGTTTGATATGGGAGCAGCGCTGTGCAGCTATTCCTGGCGCGGGGCAGTTTTTGTATGCCGAATCACTGTTATGGAGAACAATGACAAGGACAAGTGAGTGATATGACGGAATGGTTCGGGGGTACCTGACCTGGTCGGAGGTACCCTGGCTGCGGCTCAGCGGATTGTTAGTGCATAACCTTGTTAGTGCATAACATGGGACTGTGGCTGGATGGGTAAATGCCGGGTATAGGCGGGGAGCAAGCGAAGCTCTTCAACAAGCTGCAACCTGCAAGCATTTCCCGAAACGACAAATCACAGCCAGATATCTACACTACGACAGCACAAGTTTTTCCTTTTGTTTTCTCTTCTCCTGGCCATCTGCTGTCCTCCCTGCTTTTCTGCAGCTCAATTTGGCATCACAGTTACGCTACCACTCAAGCACAAGCTGCAGATCCAACGCAAACCAGGGAGCAATCCGCAACTCTCGGCCACCGGCTAGCCCAAGCAGGCACTCGCATACACGCAGCAACGCATTGCATTTTTCTCACGATGCCCTCATTGCCACCCAGAGCCGCCCTCCGAGCGGGCAGGACAACCACGGCTCTCCTGCTGCGGCCTCAGTCGCACCTATCCTTCTCTTCGTCTTCACGCACTCTCCTCCCCACCAGCTTCTCCAACACCAGCGGCAGCTTTGGTGGCCCTCTGCCCTCATATTTCCAGAAGCCCCGGCTGCCCGCCAACACCATTGTGCGCTTTGTGCCGCAGCAGACAGCATGGATCGTCGAGCGAATGGGCAAGTTCAGCCGCATTCTGGAGCCCGGATTGGCCATCCTGGCGCCCGTCATTGACCGGATTGCATACGTCAAGAGCTTGAAGGAGGTGGCAATTGAAATTCCTAGTCAGAGTGCCATTACGGCGGACAATGTGACGTTGGAGCTGGACGGTGTTTTGTTTACAAGAGTGTTTGATGCGTACAAGGCCAGGTGAGCTGCATGCTCCTTTGCCGCTGAACTACCAGGAGAAAAGTCCATACTAACGAAGACTGTGTTTTCCAGCTACGGCGTCGAAGATGCCGAGTATGCCATCTCCCAGCTCGCCCAGACCACGATGCGATCCGAAATCGGCCAGCTAACTCTCGATCACGTCCTCAAGGAGCGTGCTGCTCTCAACACCAACATTACCGCCGCAATCAATGAAGCCGCCCAAGCTTGGGGTGTCACTTGCCTTCGATATGAGATTCGGGATATCCATGCCCCTGGAGCTGTTGTGGAGGCCATGCACCGCCAAGTCACCGCCGAGCGCTCCAAGCGTGCTGAGATTCTCGAGTCCGAAGGTCAGCGACAGAGTGCCATCAACATTGCCGAGGGTAAGAAGCAGAGTGTCATCCTCGCTTCCGAAGCTTTGCGTGCCGAGCGCATCAACGAAGCAGATGGTGAGGCTGAAGCTATCCTGCTCAAGGCCAAGGCCACTGCCGAAGGTATTGACGCCGTGGCTGCAAGCATCCTCAAGGGCTCTCACGGAGCCCAGGGCGCCATGAGCTTGACGGTGGCGGAGAAGTATGTCGAGGCCTTCAGCAAGCTTGCCAAGGAGAGCACGGCTGTTGTGGTTCCTGGAAATGTCGGCGACATCAGCGGCATGATTGCCACTGGCCTCAATGTCTACGGCAAAGTCAGCGAGGCTCAGGCAAAGGTCTTGGCCAAGCAACTCCTCCCATCATCTTCCGGTAGTGAGGCCGAGACCGCTACAGGGACACCTTCGGAAGAGTTTGCCAACGAAAACAAGGGCGGTGTAAAGGACAAGGTGCTGGAGAGCTTCAACCAGGTTGCCGAAAGGAAGTAAGGAACAAGACAACGCCAAGCCATATAAATGAAAGCACGAAACAATTTCTACAATCATCATAACGCATGGGCCAAATAGGGGCCACAGGATTACCTTCTGGACATGTGAAAGGGGGAGGGGAGAGAAGGAGGGGAGTATGGAAGGCGTTGTTGGCCCACGTCACGACTGCACTATGTATAAGGGAAAAGCGAAGATTTGGGCAGACACGGCGTTTTAATGCGCGTTTTTGTTCGCATGTGTGTGATTTTTCTTTCTTTTTTCTTTCTTGTTTTGGTTTTCCCCCCCTCTCCCCTGTAAAAAAATCTCTCATCATACAACCAATTTTTGCTATTTTTACTATTTGCTTTTGCATCTTTTATCCTTTAGCTTGTAAAACTACAATGATGAAAAGGGGGGTGGTGGAAGAGGCACATACGACGTTTGTATGAATAGGCGAATACCACTTTCCGTGCGCAAGAGACTACTGAAAATTGAAAAATGTCACATCATGGAAAGAGGAACAGAATAGGTACGTGAAGGTAATTAAAGCATTAGAATTGCGTATATGTATCTAATGACTATTCTGGGGCGTCGAAATCCGACACAGCCCCTCGATTTTTCTCCCAAGTGTATGGGAAAAGAAAAAATAGGTATCATTTCAATTTCAATTTCTCGTTCCACCACCGTTGTATTCCATTATTCACCGTTGCCAGATCATGTCCTTCACTTTCGTATATCGCCAACGTCAATTCATATTTGCCGGTGATGGCTGCGTGTATGGTGCCCCTGAGCACCACGATGAAGAAGCCCGTTTATAGAACAAAGGGGATGAGGGCAAGGAGGCCGACGAGGATGCTGGGAGCGTTGATTGAGCCACTGCTGTCTCCGTCGTCTCCATTGCTGCTGCCACTGCTGTCTCCGTCGTCTCCATTGCTGCTGCCACTGCTACCGCCGTTGGAGCCGCCATTGCTGCCTCCGCTGCCACCATTGTTGCCGCCGTTGGAGCCGCCGTTGGAGCCGCCGTTGCCACCGTTGCTACCACCATTACCGCTGCTGCTGCTGCTGCTAGAGGTAGTGGCAGGAGGCTGAGTAGGCTCAGGAAAGCTGTCTTCAGTTGTAGTCGTAGCATCATCGCCGCCAAAGGGGTTCGACTCGGTTGAAGATGTAGCAGTGGGTTCAGGGTTGGGTGAGAGACTGTAAGAGGTTTGAGAACCGCTCGATCCTCCTCTGGAAGAGGTCTGGTCATCGCCGCCACTGCCTCCTCCGCTGCCGCCTCCTCCTCCTCCACCGATCCGGCATTTGAAGTCGGCCGTACACGTCTGTCCAGCATCACAATGATAGCCATTGTGACAACATACTGAACCAGTTGGCATACACTCGTCGTCGCAGGCTTCGTATCCGGTCGGACAGCCGCCGTCACCACCTCCGCTGCCTCCTCCACCACCGCTTGAGCAAGTACCCTTGGGCACACAAAACTCGCCGCAAAGATCACGATCTCCCTCACAGCCCGTGGGAGGTCCAGTACAGACCTTGCCAACAGGACAGCAGCCATCAGATTCACACGCGTAGCCTATGTCGCAATATTGTCCCAAACCGAGGCCGCAGCAGATGCCGGTCAGGGGCATACAGTTGGAATCACAGGTAGTCATTCCAATGCCGCAGCCATCGGAAAGGGAGTGAACACCAAAGGTTGAGGTAGATGAACCAGGAGCGGCGACGGTGACACCTCGACCAATGGCTTCAGCGAGATTCATGGCCGCCAGCTTATCGGCGGCGGCGAGCCCAGCCGCGGCCAAGAGAAGAGCAGAGTAAACAGTCATGATGGAGAAGGGAAAGATGATGGTCGTGAAAAAATTGAGTGGACGACACACAATGTTGCTTGGACAAGAGAGGGTTTAACAGCAATAGCCGGGCAACAACTCGAGTTGAAGTAGGTTCACGGCCGTCTTTATAGGCAGCAGCAAAAAGAGAGACTCAACAATTTCCTTTTTCAAGACTCCTGCAGTAGCCCCGGACTTTTCATACACCCATTGGGCCTCAGAAGAAGCCATCACAAGCTAGCAAGCAATCCTGTCCAGGGGTCAAAAACAAGCGACAATCCATCCAGCCTTGATTGGTGAAGCACAGGGACGGCTTGGAGTCATGGCAAGGCCCATGCCGGCACTAATCCCTCAGCCCATTTCGCCAAGTATTCCCAGTAGGGCAGAGGAAGCCTTATGCCAATGTGCTATGGTTCAACGGTGGCTTGAGCTACTGCTCATATTCATGCAGCCCAGGAAAATGGCTTCATGTGGCATTGCTTAGCCAAGGACACCCAAGTTGAAGAGGGTGGGTGGCTGACTCTTCTCGCTCCCTTCCCAATGAGGCGGTCAGGTCCGCCTTGATGGATCATGTTTGCCAGTGACAATAGAAAGTCGCGGTGACCAAGAATAACAATTGTCTACCACGATGGAGCCTAGAGACGCAAGGAAAATATAGAGAGAGCGGGGTCGATTCTTTCAGCTCGCAAGGACCATGTGGATGGGATGAGCAGTTCTAGGGATAGTGCGAGGCAACAGTTGGATGGTTTTAAAGGATGTGAGACATGGGATCACTCTAGCCTCCATAATGCCAGCGATAGTCGGTTGTAACTTGTTGACCAGGGTTGGGCCAGACCGTTGCGGATGATCTCCCTTTGAAGCAGCCCAATGGGTTGTGGATATACCCCAGCAATATTCCGGCACTCGCATCGTCAAGTTCTAGGCCTTGGAGAGTATTCACCGACATACCGTCTCTCGATCCCGTTGCCTCTAGCAGCCATTGTCCCCATCTAGGCGCAGACGTACTCGTACAAATGTTGGACTGGTGACTCAGACTCTCGCCGTGTACTTGGGTCGCTTCCCTTGATAGCATCGGCAGTAGATAGGCAAAGCACAGAGGAATCCTAGTGTTGAAAGTCGGATGTCGCAGTGGAGACGCACTTAAGCTTAGCTACAAGACTAAGGCCAGCACAAGCCTCAGCCGACAGGCGCTCGCCAACCAGATCGTATATCGTATTTTGTGCCAGTTGTGAAGGGGTGCCCATGAGACTTGTTCTCCAGTGGCAAGCAGCAAGTGGCCATGGGGCTGAAATGTTCCTCATGCATCGACTGCCGGGTAAAGCTCCTTCGGGCTGAATCAGGCTCCAGTCTAGGGGAGTATAGCTCGTAAGTTCTTGCTTAGGTCTCGTCTTCTTGGATTGTTTCGATGCCATCTTTCGACTGTAAACGAAAAATGTGGTTTCTTTCTTTTTTTTTTTTTTTTTTCCCATAACCCCTTACAACTTGTCAGTTCTTTGGCTTAGTTTTCCATTTCCCTTTGCCTCTCTCCTTTGGGCTCGGCATATAATTCCTCCTCCCTTACGGAGGGGGCTAACAAGGATAATTGCGGCTGAAATTAGTCTGTCTGTGAGTTGTCAGCGACAATGAGGTCGGGTCAGTTCTGCCTTGCATATGCGCTAAAAGCAAACCCAGACCGGTCGTCGCATTGGTTTCAACAGCTGCAAGCCAGAGTGGTCGAAAATCTCTCTAATTTCCTCAAGGCACAGCTCTGTACTGCTCGGTCACCCGCATTGGCTATTTCGTAAAGCTATCAATATATCGATGCTTTTTTCGACACAATGATGAAGTACTGGTGTGAGAGCGCAAATAGAGGTTTCTAACCTGCCAATTTGAGATGCAAATCTGGTATACATGCGGCTACCAGTACGTTTTAGATGGTCAGTGTAAATCGTACGAGAGTCCCTACAATGCCTTCACAAGCAAACGTAGCTTTGACGCTCTCTCCCTTCTTGGCACCTAGGCGGACAAACATGATCTTGGCGCCCTCCATCCTTCTCACGCTTCCCCTCCAAAACCACAGGAGCCGACCATCATCTCCTTCAATGACCAAGGTTGCCCACGGACTTTTTTTACACCAGGTCGGTATAGTGTCATTGCTATACCCCAGTACGACTCTGACCGCCCAAGATTGACGGGGTCCTGATGTGCTAGAGTCTTGCTCATCATCCTGAGCAAGATTATAGCTGGATATCACAGAAACCTGCAGGTGAAGCAGTGGGAATCCCGATAGCTGATTTAACATTTGATGCCCAAAGGGTGGATTTCTGCTGAGCAACCGTTCAATGTGGTAAAACTCCAATTTGGCAAGTTGCTTGATGGTCTTGATGTTGGCATCAGTAAGGCGCTTCATCTTTGCCGCGCCAATCCCTTCGACCTGTAGCAATTCCATTTCGGAGCCCTCCCACACTTTTGCACTGACACTCCTGAGAACATCCAAGGTAACAGTGACTCCCCTGCCATCTTCCCTCTCTCCAAGGATGTCGGCAAGGCATCTCAACACACGATCCATGACGATGTAAATTCGACCGCTGTCTCGCATAAGTTCTTTGCGACCAGTGGCAGATATCTTGTTGGGCCATCCTCCTCGCGAGAGATCAATCTGAATGAGCAAAAACACTTTTTGCCAAGATTCAGTGACAGGCCCGTTGATTGGGTATGGGATTCCTGTATGATCGTTGATTTCTCGAAACAGATTCTTTTCCGCTTGTCTTATCGGGAAAGATCGAAACTCTGCTGCGCCGCACGCAGTCTGCAGTACCTTTCGTCGGTCGGGCGCTTTGTCAATTGCAGAAAGCGATCTAAGGGTGGGCAGTGAGAGCTGGTATCGAAGTCTGATGTCGTTGTGTTGTGGTGATTCCATCTTTCCGACAGTAATGGGGGACGTTTTAGGGGGCGTTTGTTGTTGCAATTCACCCGCTGGAGTAGAAAGTGGCGCTCTCTGGTCGACCTTGCGATTGACCGGCGTGAAGAAAGAAGCCATTGTGCTGGACTTTGGCCTTGTGGTATGAAGTTTAGCCCAGGTCGGTGCTACACTCTAATAACGTGCAACAGGATTGCCAATGAAGCGCGGTAAATGTTGGCAAATGGCGTGAGATGATTCTCGATCCAGATATCTCGAGTGAAGCAGAGAAGAGGACAAATTGCCAAAAGTTGGAAATGCGGAGGGATTCTCACATCTGCCTTTTGTTGCAGGTGCCAAATCTCAATTCCAGGCAGTCACCTCCTTCCTAATAGTCGCTCTGTCCCAATACTTCCTCCATTTGACCCTTTGCTCCTTCCCATGGGTGCTCAAAGCTAGCCCTATCTTATCTTTGGTCGGACACTCGATTCCCTATGCTGGTTGATAAATGTGTCTGTCACTCCTCATCCAAGGAATTGCAACGTGACCTTCACTCAATCAGCCATCGCTGAGATATCACGGAGATAACGAGGCTATTCAGCGCATGTAGCGGTAATGGGGCGGCAGGCTCTTGTCACGATGACCAAATCAGACAAGCACACGACAAAGCTCATCGTTCAGGCCTCAGTCTTTGAAGAATACAATTCAAACTATCGGTATTCGAGGGGGGAAATAAGAACAACTTAGGGAGCGGCTTCATCGTAGGGAGAATCGTAGCAAGACAAGTGTCTAGAGAATGGTGCACCAGCCACCCGGGCTTCTCCTCTAGATGCTCCTGCGCACGCCAACATCGTCCCAAGCCTTCCGAACCGTCTTGGCCACATCATCGCCAAACTCCTTCTTGGCAACATCGACGGTAGCATCGGCGAACTGGAGAAACGTGGAGCTCTCAGGCACCTTGCCGCTCCGCATCGTCTTCCACCAAATCTGACCGGCTTTTTCCCAAGAGTAGCCGCCAAACGCCTTGGCTGCCAGGTAAAAGGCCTTGTTGGGAATGCCAGAGTAGATGTGCACACCGCCATTGTCCTCATACATTGTGACATAGTCTTTCATGTTGTCGACTTGGGGATCTTTGCCCTACTCAAACTGTCAGTTTTGAATCATCTAGAGGTCAGCACTCCTCAACTCACAAATCGAGGGTCATCGTATGCGGTTCCAGGGGCTTTCATGCTTCGAAGAGCAACGCCTTTGACACCGGGAAGAATGCAGTCTTCGCCAATGAGCCAGTCGGCATCTTGCGACTTTTCGTCCTGCACCTTTTGCTTGATCATGATGCCAAACACGTCGGAAATATGCTCATTCAAGGCACCCGGTTGTCCCTGGTAGTCGAGGGCGCTTGTGTGCTCGGTAACTGCGTGCGTCAACTCGTGCCCAATAACGTCGATGCAGCCAGTAAAGTTGCTGAGAAACTCTCCGCCGTCTCCAAACACCATTTGCCGTTCTTCCGAGTCCCAAACTGCTCTCATATTAGCCAGTGTAACAGGGTGGGATTGAAGCAAGGCCATCGATCAAACACTTACAAGCGTTCTCGTACTGTCGGCCAAAATGGACAGAGCTGATAACATCCATGTTTTTGTTGTCAATGGAGTTCCACTTGAATTTGTCCTTGTAAAACTCCAAGACTGTTCCGACATTGTCATATGCCTCATTGACAGTCTTGTCTTTGGCCGCCTTGTCGCCCTCAGCCCGAACGAGCTTACCAGGCAATGATCTCTCGCTTGAGGTATGCTCTGCATCGTAAATTGATCGTTGCGGCGCATCTTTGCCAAGTTTTGCTACTTCTGCCGCAAGCTGGGTCTCTTCTTCACGGCTCTTTGCCCGTGACTCGAGGTGAAGGGTATGTTCCAGGTCTCTCGCAGCGCGCGCTCGAGCTTCCTCGTCCACATGCTCAGATTGGGATATATGGCGAAGGACATGGGCAGGAACAAAGGGACGCGTGGGCGGTGCAGCACGGCTGCTGCGTCGGCTCTGTATCACTGCCTCGATGTGGCTTTTGCGTTTGGCGGTAAAGGCGTGATGAGACTGAAGGGCAGCTCGAGCAGCTTCGCGGATGGTGTCGGGGTTGTGAGAGGATTCACCAATGGCCTTGAGGAGGTGAGGAGGGACGATGTAGCAGCGATAGGACATGGTGGAGATGTTGAGATGGTAAGAGTATGATGAAAATAATGTGATTTCAGGGAGGAGCAATAACGCAATACGACAGTAAGTTGGTGATGATAATAATGATGATGATGATGGAATGTTGATGTGCCGAGATGCAAGTTTGCGTTGGGTTATGAAGAGCCAGAATTACGATCCTGAGATCCTCTTTCCCTTTTTATATCAAAACGCATCTCGTCAACCGCGAGAGACGATGGCTGTGCCTTCCACAGCTGGTGAGATTCTTGAGCCACATCATGTCAGTCACATTGCGTCTTTGTGCAAAGACAGCAGGAACGTAAAACACTCGCAAGGTCGAACTAATAGAGTTTTATTCGTGAGAACCTCACAAGAGCAGAGGAGTTTTCGTTTTCAGGCCTCTTTAGAGTAGAGTTCCCGACAAGGGCCATGAGACGTTGGACAGAGTCCATTTATAGATGCGTTCAAGTCTTTAGCATAGTGCAGCAGTTCGATAATATCGCTGGTGTCCGAGACAAATAGCAGGTCTGCTGCCATGAATATGAGCACACTCAGCTGAGACTCTCCAACTACGGCGATGAAAGCGAAGCCTGGCAACATTCAATTGACGTTTGCGGGTGCCAGATCTTTTATATATTTAGTCGCACAGTCATAAGACCTTTATATGCCTATAGTTCCTGTCAACGTCGTCAATTGTGCCTACACGTGCAAGGCACCAAATGCGCATGTACGTCTTTGAGAAGCAATACACGCTCACCATCAATCTACGAATCGCCATTCCTCTTTTTATTCTCCTAAGAGACATGGCATTTATCAAAAGTAAAAGCCCCATCCCAAATGGGCATCTCGCCCTAACCACCAATGAGTAATGTGCAACCGTCACGTCAAAAGCCAAGTCGCGTCACTCAAAACCCGCAATCACACGCAACTCAGCTCACAACAAGCAAAGTAACACTCTACCAACATGGTCAAAAAAGACCCCATTCTAGGAAACAAATAGCGAAAGCCAAGGCACCTTATCAGATCACAGCTGAAAGAAGAAAAAAAAGAGCTCCATGACTCAGAACTCCCGTCTCTGCGCGCTCATTCGGCGCCATCTCCCCCGAATGTTTCGGCAGCGAGTGCTCAAAGGAACTCACCCGGGGTGGAAGCTACAGGCTGCTAGCTCGCTTGATAGCTTCGATGAATGAGTGAGGAAGAAACACTGGTAGCCAAGCATTTTGCATTAAGAAGAGGCCAAGCCGGCCTCGGCGCCATCAGCTTGTGCGAAAAGGCCGAGCTCAACTACAAGCAGCCCAGATAGCATTCAGGTAGAGGCAAAACCACGGCGTTCTCCGTATATAGGTACTAAGGTAGCACGGCAACGGAGATGATAAGTACTGGTACCTGCATTGGCGGAATAAATGCCTCTTATCATCGGCGCGGCAATCAAGTGCCATGGTCGCGTTATCTCGTCTTGGGTACTAATAACGTGTCTGGTGCCCAAGCAGCAATACGAGCAGCTTCACATCAACACAATTGAAGAACAAGAGAGAAGAGCAAACAATCCACCGCCAATGACACCAAACCACGATCAAGAGTCTCCATCATGCAAAACATCAAACAAAGCACTCAATTCATGCACCATCTCTCATCCTTAACAGGAAAAACATCCCACGCGCTCAATCGCCAACAAGGTAACCCGCACTACCCTCATTTCCGCCTAGCACCACCCAAAAAACCACCAAGCACTCACACACTCGATAGCTTCGTCCCCCCAGCACCAGTACCAGCACCAGTGCAGTACAGTAGTACATAATAACAAACCACCCATTCTCTCTTGCCCAATGCAGCCAAGTACGCCTTCAGCCCATGAAAAGGAGGTACTCGCATTAACTCGTCGTGAGTAATTGGTAAAAAAAGACAGACAGAAAAATGCCATACAGTAAGCAAATACGCTTACTCGTATCGCGAGACTCTTGCACGTTTCATTCTCCATGCACGTAATTTCAAGACTTCTTCACCGTTGAAACCCCCCCAGAACCCAACCAACTCCCTACAACAATTCATCTCAATTTCTCCATCTACCCTCACCTCACTTCATCCAACATGAGTCCAGCACCAAAGTCACTCACTCACACTCACCCACTCACTCATCCATACATGTACCCATGCCCCTCGTATCGTATTACTCGATCATCAACGCACAGGCCCCTTCAACGCCCATGTCTCTCTCTCTCTCTCTCCCCCAGTGTCACGAACCATCATCCCATGCAGGGCCAAACACAAATCCGCCGCCCCAAAAGCCCGCAAACGCCTCCCAACCTTGGCAGGCACCGAAAGGAAATGAGAGCCCCCCCAGACCCTTGCATCGCATCGTCCGCTTCGGGCCTAACCAACTGCGCCTATGCGCGGGGAGGCACAACTAGCAGCCACTAGCTGCGTTTGGGTGTAATTAATGGCCCGGACAGAGTAGCAGTACCCCGTATTCACAGCAGATGGCAATTTGACAACAAGTACTCCGTATGGGGGATGGAGAAGAGGGAAGGCCAAGCGAGCAGAAATATGACAGCCGGCTCTTTGTTGTTGGTAAGAGCTTGCTGTGAGTTACGGAATCACACATGGAAAAGGGCAAGGGTAACAAGATCAATGTAATCAAGGTTTCTCTCTTTTTTTGTAACGTCCTTTTACAAATAGGCAGCGTCCCAATCGGGCATGCGCCGGGAAAATACATGATCCAAAACAGGCAATAACAAAACATCAAAGAGGATATCAAACCACAGAAAAAAGCAAAAAAACACCAACGGCAAACCAAAAAAAAAAAAAAAAAAAAAAACAATCATCGATCCTCTTCTCTTCATCAATCCAAGCAAACGTCATTACCCGAAATCGGCTCGGCGGAAAGAAGAGCAGACCTCCCCCATTAAAAAAATCATTATAGGCGTTCTCGTCCAGAAGTAATTTGCAGTGAATAGGAATAAAAGGAAATTGGGTGGAATATTTCGGTCGAGGAATACGACTTTGCCACAGATTTGGTGTCCGTTGCCAGATGTACAATTGAACAAGAAAAGGGCGGCTTGTGTAAAAACCCGAATTTGTATAGTATTAGCTTGGTCCGCTCTCTTCTCCGCACGCAAACGATCTGCCCCATCTACATGCTTTTCATGCCCGCAACAATAAGTACATTCCTAAAAAGCAAAACAAAAGGGGAGTGTGGCTTGAGGGTCCCGTTTACAGGAGGAACTGAGCAAGGGCAAGGCCAGCACCAACAGCGAAGACGCTGCCGATGGTGGCGGCGGTGCGGGAACCAGCGTTGCCGGGGACGGTGGGAGGCTTGGTGGGCTGGGCAGAGCCGGTGGAGGAGACGGTGCCGTTGCTGGCGCTGCCACCGCCGGAGCTCTTGGTGGGAGCGGCGGTGGAAGAGGCCAGGGTGGTCTGCTCGGCGGTGGTCTGCTCGGCGGTGGTGGTCTGCTGCTCAGCGGCGGTGGTGGAAGCAGGGGCCTTGGTGGAGGAGTGAGCGACAGAGGAAGAAGAGCCCTTGGTGGAGGTGGGGGCAGCAGTGGTGGAAGAAGAGTCGCTGCTGTCGTCGCTGCCGTCGCCCAGAGAGACCTTGATGCTCTGCCAGGAGCCGCTGTTGTCGCCGTAGATGTACTCCTTGACGCTCTTGGAGGTAGGGGCATCAGCACCGGCGTAGTCGACAATGGAGATGCTCTTGTAGTAGCCGAGGAAGGGGGCCTTGGAGAAATCGGTGTAACCACCGGCCCACTCGACGGTGCCCTGGGGAGCATCCTTGCGACCTGCGACCCAGGTTCCGAGCTTGACCTGCATGGGGGTCTGGGGAAGGCCGGCAGCACCGCCCTCGGCGTTGGCTGCAGTCAGGCTGCGGACGACGTTGTTGTCGATCAGCCAGTTGACACCAGCAGAGGTCCACTCCACAGAGTAGGTGTGGAATGAGCCCAGAGGGTTGGAGACGGGGTGGAAAGCACCACGGTCGTAAGTAGCGGTGTTACCCTTGCTGAAGTAGTTGGTCTGAGCCTGGGCGTTGTCACCGCCAACCCACTCCCAATCGATCTGAATCATTACGGTTAGTCATACTGTCTACGTTTTGGCGTTGGTAGCAAAGAATGGAAGCAGCAAACATACCTCGTCGAGATCGTCAGACTGGAGAACGGCAGAGGTGACGATACCGGGACCGGCGGCGGCCTGAACAACGACATCGATGCGGCCGAAGAAGATGTACTTGCCAGTGCGGATGGTGGGGGCCTCCTTCTCGGTGCTGATGGAGAAGACAGCACCGTTGCCGCTGTACTTGAGGGTGGTGCCGGGGAGGCTCTCGAAGTTGTCGCAGGCGCCCTTGGTGAAGTCACAGTCGCCGTTGTTCTTTCCGAAGGCAGGGTCGTTAGGGCAAGCTGTGAGGTTTATGTAGTTAGTGACTTTTTGTTCTTTTTGATGCTGTCGAGCGACATCCCTCTCATAATCCGTGTAGAATGATGAGATGCCGCCGTTCGAAATTCACTTACTCTTCTCGAGAGGGTTGCAGTCCGTGGAGGTCTGGGCAGACACCAGGGTGGAGGCGGCAAGAGCCAGAGCAGCGGTGGTGAAGGTCTTAGAAAGCATGGTTGCAAATGATTATACGATGGCGACGGCTCGTCGAAAATAAATAAATAACCGGATTGACGGGTGGGAAAATGTGCAAGTATAAGACGGTCGAAAGGATATTATTAACCTATGCAGGAATATGGGCTGCAAAAACCAAGCGATAGTCGGTCAATCCGAAAGGCTGGTAGCGAGAGACTGCGCAAAAGGAAAAGACGCGGGAGGGACTCGAGGAGGTTGAGGAAGCTCGAGAGGCTTTTAACGAGAAAGTGTGATGACGATTAAAAGGGACGAGAGGAAAAGAGAGGAAAAGAAGAAGGGAAGGCTAGGCTGGTGGTGAGTGTCTTATTATTCTTTTTCCAAGACACCTGAGAGAGAAGGGACGCCGAGTACAGAGTACGAGTAGTGCTCGTACAGTAGAGGCTTCCGCTTCCTCGCGGCCAGGGGTCCAGGCCCCCTGCTGTGGACCCTTGTCTTGGCGTCGCCAGGGGATCCATGTCAGCTTTTCGTACGAGTACAGTACAAGGCGCCTATCTTTGACTTGAATCCCTGCCGCTCCTCAGACCGTTCTTCGCCTCCCCCTGTCCGTCATGGCGCTGCTGCTGCGGTGGCCAACCAGGCTGAGTGCTGTCCGATACGACGCCTGAAAGAGCCCAGCCCAGCCCAGCCCAGCCCATTGCCAGCGCTCGTACAGCAGGCGAGAGCCCCCAAAGAGGCCCCAAGAACCGCCCTCGGCTCCATGGGTCCGGCTGGTGGAGGAGCCCGCCCCAAAAAAAAAAAAGTCGCCCACCGTTCTGGACCCCCAGTCAGTGCCAGGTGGCGTTCAACTGTATGGCTGGCGTTTAGACAGCAACGACGAGGTGCTTGTATGAGTACGAGGCCCTCCTCCCCCGCCAGTCGTCACAGCTGCGGCTGTCCTTGTATCTGTACTCCGCATCGTATTGCTCGATTGATGCCATTTCCGACTTCCCGGTAGCCTAATCGGGTCTCGTGTCTCCTGCCTAGCCGCCCGTGCCATTTTCCTGCCAGAAAACTACAAGCCAACGTGGTGGCTAGCCGTTATCAGCCGTTTTTGTACGAGTACATCCTCCCACGCTCATACGAGTTGATGCTCTCTCGCGCTCTGGTACGCGTAACGAGCGGTGCAGTTGCAGCAGCACCCACACATTAGGCTCATATTGAATCGGCTTCCGAGTGGTAAGGTAGTGAATGGGAGACGCTTTTGCGGCCTGTGACAGTACACACATGCACCTTGCGATACTGTACAATACGTCACATGGGAAACCGAACGGTCCATGACGCCGACGCGCAACACGATCGCAAACAAATCGCAAAAAAAACAATCGCACCGTCAGCTCACTCGACGCCCTGTGCTCCGTTTCGGTCCGTTGGCTGTCAATCACGATCATCGCAAAGAAGGATGTGCGCTCTTTCGAAACCGCCGTTGGGATCGTTGGAACAGGACCTGCTGCTTTAGGGAGGTTACATGTACTCTTACTGTACCTACATGCTCAGGCCCAGGCACAGCGCCTCAGCCCGACGCCGTACCGGTACAAGACTGAGACCCTGCTTGTACTGGTACGTCATTGGTCCGGCCCATCAGGGGCACGCCTATCGAGCTGCAGGGTCCGTTCGGGAAAGGGTCAGAGCTCATACTGTACCGTACGAGCTGCAGCAGCGAAACAAAAAGCACGGCCAACGAGCTCAGTGTCACAGTGTCCGAGATGGGATGCGCGATGGATCGTCCAGAGCCGCAGAAAAAAAAAAAGGAGCTCGAGTTTGGAGCTTGTTGCCACCATCTCCAAAACACCGTCTGAGCTGATGTCGAGTACGGAGCATGAGCACCGTGCCTCGGCTTTGCTCGTCCTCGTCCTCGTCCTCGTCGCTCGTCGCTCGTCGCTCGTACCACAAAAAGATGCGTACGAGTATCTGTACAGGTACCGCTACATGGGACTCAGAGTAAGCTGCTGGTCGGAGCCCCATCCAAAGGTCAGGTAACCAGCCTCAATCGGCCAAGCGGCGCTCGGCATGGTGACACCTAGTCAAATCCACCCCCGAGATGCCATCAATCAAATCACTTTGCTCTCCAGACTTTTGCGAGCCCTCTGTGTGCCGTATTACACCCAATCTACGCTGTATCTGTATCGATGGGTGACCCAAATCTACATCTCATATCTCTCCTCCCCATCATGCATGGCCCGTCGTTTTCGTGCATGTGTCGCTGGTGTCACCTAACGCTAAGCCCAGCCTCCCCCCTTCTGCCCATTCTTCGACTCGCCTTCTTTTTCTTGATCTGATCCGATCCGATCCCCTTCGAGAGCCCCTCAACAAGCCCCTCGGGAGACTTGTTTTTGCTCCGCCGGGGCTGCCAAAGCGTCATGTCCACTAGTTGACAGTAAAACGCCTTGGCTGAGATGGTTGCTGTCATGGATGGACAAGTGCCTGTAACACGGTCTGGGTCTCACAAGAAAGATTGAAAAGCGCAGATGACTCAATCGGAAACTCCCTCCTCCACAGCGCCAATCCCATCCAACCTCGTCCAATCTCAGACACACAGCGGGATGCCGTGGATTCTGCAGCCCGATGCTACAAGTTGCCAGCTCCGATTACTCGCCCAATAGCCTTACAGCACAGCACAGCACAGCAGAGCAGCTCACAGACCCAGCCTCTGTCTCTCTCCCCCCTCCACACCCTTTTCTTCTTCCCTTTTCCCTTTTTTTTTCTCCGTCTTGTTCTTTTTTTACTCCAATACGGAAGGGCGGTACTCGCGAGAGCCCGCAAACACGAGAAAGTCGGTGCTTGGCACCTGTACTTGTACATGTACCCGCACAGGGAACCTGGAGGTGCAGTCACCCATGACAACAATGATGTACTCATACTTGGACCGGCATCCATGATCGATTCCGAGATCACGGACCAAAAATAACGGACAGCACATGAAGGAACGAGTCCAGGGCCCAGGTCGCCAACTCAGTCCCCCGTGACCCAAGTCGCTCCCAAGAACATTACAGAGCTCTTGTGCCGACTTCCTCAGCTGCTCTGTGGCCACGGCACTCCGGCATCCGTGGCCGCCCAGTGCCAGCCCAGCGGGATGGGGCGGCTTCGTATTCACACGTACATGTATATTGCGTAGTATTCACAGTTGATAGGTAGGTACTGTTACCTGCTACCTATCAATCGATCCCTCTGCTCTTTTCTTCTTCTTCAATCTGCAGTAAAAGAAGAAAGAAAAAAACAAGTGGGCTTCGGCCGCGGGGGCTGTGCTTGCAAGCCCTTTTTCCGAGTCTCCATCCAATGCCATGCGGCGCTTTGTGTGACCCCGGCGCGGCGACTACCGAATTCGGCCGTGCCAGAGCGTCTATTGTCTGTTGTTTTAAATTACTCCTTGGCAGTTTTGCCCTTGGTTGCACGGCGGTTCTTGGCCATTGACGTCGACACCAGGTGAGTGATCATGACATACGAGTAGTATATTCCAAGACGGCGATACCCTCTTTTGGTCTTCTTTTTGTTTTTACCATTCTTCTTCTGTTCCTTTTAAGCTCTTTTTGTTAGTGCTTTGTGCTTGTTTCTATCTAGCCTCCGGATCCATCTTCGGAGGCTGCCGTAGCTGTGCCACCTGCACTTACTCGGTGCTGCTCATCTGACGGTCTCAAAATTTCCACCTCCGAGCACATGCACCTAAAAGCCAACTCATCTAGCCTCCGAAAGCGATCGCCGCATTGACACGAGATTGTCGAGGCAAAAAAGAAGAAGAGAAGATTATAAAAAAAAATTAGAGAGCAAGATACGGGGAAACCCGTTGCGCTAGTACGGCCTTTTGCCCGCATCATGAGTTCCCATGTTTCTATATTTACCTCTTTGCGCAAGCAGTAGCATCACGTTCGTGGCCCCGGCTAGGCTGCAAAGGGACTCTCGCGGTTGAGCTTTTTCTCTCCCTGCAGCCCAAAAGTCCGGAAGCATGTGAGCCTTTTCTTTGCTGACCGTGCAGCTGTACGAGCACCCGTACGAGCATCAACACCATACCTGCATGTACGAGGCACTACTGTCGTCGTAGGGCGTCTTATCGTCTGGTTTCAACCCGTCAAAACTCCAGCAGCAGAGAAATGCCGTGACTTTTGGGTGTCCATATGGCAACCTTCACCACATCACTTTCGCCCAGGTGCTGTTCGGCGTTTCGGTTATGCTCTCGTATTCATTTCTAATACGGCCTCACCGCTGAGGGCCCGCGGGCATTGACTCTTACCCACGGCTTACATACTTGCACCTACTGGGTGACAGGTCGCCCTTTTGCACGGTCGGGCATGGCCGCATATGGCAAGATCTTGCGTCGACAGCGGCTCTTGTCCCAGCGGGAGGGGTTGAAAAGAAAAGAAAAGAAAAAAAGGGAAGAAAAGGAAGAAGGGGAAGAAAAGATGCCGACTTGTCTCTTGTGCCAAGGGTTTCGCGACGATCATTCTAAAACAGTGGCTCGACAGCGCAAGGGACCTATCCGGTGCCGTTTCAGACGAATTTGCGCCTCACACGAAACAGTTGTCGAGCAACAGCCCCGTCTTCCCTATAGTAGTCACGCACTTATGTACGTCTACGCTCACAGACAAAGACGGAGAAGGGAAGAATATTGGATGTGCTTTGCGCCGAGTGTTGACTGGTTCTTGCTCCCCTGCAGGGCGGATGAGACAGCTGTAGCGCCTGCGACAAAGGAGCATCCAGAACTTCAACCATCCTGCTGCTGCTGCCGTATCAAAAAGAGGGGTAGCGGAACGTGCATTGCTCGTACGGTAGGGTCTCGTAAAAAGTGCTCGTAACTTGCATTAAGATGCTCGTGATGGCGGGTTTCCGGTTGCCTCCCATTGAATGGGATGCAGAGGTCGTATTCTCCCACCTTGCCGCCGAAGTCTTTCCCTCAGACCAGCCGGTTTGATCACAACAAAGAGTGGAAGCAACTACGGAGCACAGTGGTTTGAGCTTTTCAATTTCATGTGACTTACAGTACGTGCGCAGGCCATCCCTTGGGAAGTTGTCCCGGCTGGGATCGGTTCAGTGTCTCAGACTTGTTCCGCTTTAATATAACAAGACTCTTTGTTTTTGTTTCTTGTTTGTTATTTTACTCAACCCTGACGATCTCTATGTAAGGAGTCGATCAATGATGATTAACCTTTACGATTCAGCTGCGATGACGGGAGGAGCCGTCCTGGTGTGCAGAGTCATTCGAGTACAAGTGCGTACCATGTAGTAGTACCGTTATATCAGTTGCATTAACGCTACCTATGCGTACTTGTGCGTACCAGTATGTAGACGATAAACGATATAGGTTAGGTGCTTGTGCGCTTCAATAGTAGCCGTCTTGAATCCAGTGATCAAAGGTCAATGGCATACCACATACCAGCCAGCAAGTGGACAGGAACAAGCTCGCGTGCTTGACATTTTAGGTCCAACGACTTTTGGTACATGTGATTGAGATGAACTTTCACGGCAAAGCTAATTGTTAGACTATTGGGTAGTATAACTATCAGTTGAACACAGAAGCATATAAATGCTCTTGTTTACATTCTTGTGTTGCATTTGGTTTAGCAGTGGCATATCGAACCTCTTTCTCCATTGGGTATTTGATGTGATGCGCCAACAGCAGTACTCTTCATGTCATGGTGCTTGATGATTTCCTCAAAATAGATGTTTTCATGTACATGGTCTATTCGTTTACTTATCTATATTATTGACGCATCTCAGGGCAAAGAATTGGCTCAAAATAAGTACGGAATAGTTGCATGTGCCCGAATGCTCCGTCGGGCATTACATAAGCCCACTATATCTATAAAAATCTCACTTGCAGCCAAAGGATGAGATTATCGATGCACATATTACAAGTATAGCATACGAATCATTAATGTTGATTCGTCCGCTTAACGATTTTATGAGCCCATGGTATAAGAATAGAGATGTATGGAGCACACACGCGGTGCTCTGCTTGTTGTTGAAGACGTACGAGAGTGATGTCGTGAAGTTCGTTTACACATGTCGTTGAGCAGTACATGTGAGCACGAGTACATGTATAGAGTTCGTCAAGCTGACCCGCCAAATGGGAAAATAGACAAGGCAAAGAAAGGGTAAAAATGCCGACCCGTCTATTCCGTGCTGCCGATGGAGTACGTGGACGCTTTTAAAGTTTGGCTGATGGCCATGAGAGGATCTCCATCGTTGCTAAATATAGAAGATGGCGGCAGCGGGACCCCTATTGGATTCAGGGAATAGCCCTGCGAGGAGACGAGGCTGTGAGTGCTGATTTCGACTTTATGTGGAGAGAAATCGTCGGCTTGACAACATTGAAGGCTGGACAAGGAAATGAAATGGTCGACTTGGACGTTACATGTCGAACCACATGATGAACATCCAGCAGCTCTTTCATAGGTGCTTTAGTGGTGCATCAATAAGCAAGACCAATAGATGAGTCCGAAGGCCATAAATTCACAATCTTACGTGTGCTACTTACTACCTACGTGTGTTCTGTCCCTCACTTTTTATCGAGGAGAAACACAGCTAGGCCTCTGATCCAAGTGAGAGCAACACCAACCTCGCAACAGTGGTCTATTAATCTAGCACTGCAGAACACTTGGTCGATGGAATTAAACTCCCTACGCATCTCTCAATTGCTACTAGTTGGTAGGAAGCTGAGGGATGCGTAAGAAGCTTGATTCAATTGACTACCTATGTATGTAGGTAGTCTCAGTATTTTGTAATGCTCGACTGATAAACACTGTGATACAGTGCTCAATACAAACATCAATTTACCCTCTCTCTTACAATTGCAGGCTCTCACTCACTAGATCTAATAGAATCTACCAAACATGTTAACGCCTACCAGATATACTAACACCTACTCTGACATATGCCTCAGCGGCCTTGCCCACATGGTGTCATGCATGGTTCGTCCTCGTGCTGATCAGGGTGAATATTGAGGCGACTGCCGCCATCTCCCTGATGATACCTTCAAGTTCCTTCGTAAGGCTTTTGGTACTGATAAGCAAGTCCAACTTAAAACTCCTTCCCGTGGACTCTTTCATAATATTCAGCCCACTGGCCCCAACGGCACCTTGACGCGCAGTCGGGAAGATACAACTTCGTCAACGGAGGTGATTTAATGGACATGCAAGAATGCGCGCGTTATTCTTATAAGCTCCTAGGTTAATACTTTAATGCGTCAAGCTGAAGTTTCTTCACCTCTAAAGGTTAATAGGCATCCCCAAGACCATAACCACTCCCCCATACATCCTTTACTCTGCTGATCAACCCCCAAAATATAATGCTCAGCATCTAGCTGTACAGCATAATCTTCCAAATTGTTAACTTGAGCCCGTGGCTGACCCTGAGCTTGTCTTCGGCTCAACTTCTTCGAGGCTACCCTTGCTCGTCCTCACATCTATCACCGGCGTCTACCAGTACTAGTCCTTAACCGTTATTCCGACCGGGACCCTGGCGTGGCCCACGTCCTTGGATATCTGGTAATCGATGCTGCCCACAAGAGAAGAAACCAGGCCCGACAAGCTCCTTGGACACGGTGCAGGCGCCCTTGGTGTTGAGCAACCTGTTGATAAAAGCGGTGACTACGTTATTCTTGCCGGGGGTGGCGATCGGGATCTTGTCGAAAGGGGTCATTACCAGCGGGTTGGAGTCGCTCGTCGATATCACGGTGGCCTCGCCCTTGAGTGAGTTAGTACATGTAGTCAAGCCCAGATCGCCAACGATTTGCCGGGCTCCCAAGTGGATAACCACATCACGGCCACTTCGGCTGGACTACAAACAATAACCCAACAACGTCAGCAGCAACTTTAGCTGCTCAGCATCCCTGAAGATGCAAGTTGTTATTGTAAAGGGTAACAACTCCATGCTCGAGATCATACCTGTGAATAACACCGACATCAACGGCAACTAGGAGAACGTAGATGGCATCGTCACCGAGGGGGGGGGGCAGCGTCCTCATGCAAATTCGGAAACTGCGTGTTCCAGATCCCAGTCACGGATGGCTACTACTAGTGTAACGCATCCTATGAGATGATCTTCTTCAGATCCACTCTCTCCTACAAAATTAACAACGAGATGAGGAACATCGAGTAGCTTGCTGACTTCATGAAAATGCTCAACGGAAAGTCGGCCGCTGGAGGAGCAGAGCTCCTTGCCCAGCGATGGTTCGACAATCACCACATCCTCGTCGGTCGAGGGTATTCCACCACATGGTTCGTCAGTTCGAAGGATTTTCTGACCAGGCGCTGCTGCTCTGATTCATCAGGACTCTCAATGGGTGTGTGTCCGGCGCAGCAACGAGAAGCCTGTATGGGTTCAATGTGGTGACAGCTGGGAAATAATTCCACTTTTGACACAGGTTAAGCAGTCTCCTCAAGGCTCCAAGTTTTCCCTGAAGGCCTCTGTGATCCAAAATATGTCCCCTGCAAAGAGGATGGATGGCATTTTGGAAAACACAAAACACTTCAAGGCGCTGGTTTACCAAGGAGTGAAGCATACAGGTAGGCGATATGGATACGCCGTCTCTTCACGTTCTGCGTTAAGTTGTTATACATACCCGTATTTGATCCAAAGGTGTTTGCAAAATCACCCATGTGTTGAACTACAATTACTTTAACGACTCAGAGGATTACATCTATCGGGTTGTACCAGCCAGCATGGAACTGCCCACCGCTAACAGTAAGTTAAGTCCTAGTATGTATTGATAGATAACAGCTAATCATCAACTAGTAAAAGCCTCTGCCTCCTGGGAACATTCAAGGAGTGCGTGCCCAAGTTCTATTTGCTGCTACGGCGCGACGATGACAAGCGGGAGTCTCTAATCACAGACTGAACAATAACAACACATTCAGCGAGATCGAATGAAGACGGCCACGGAAACATCTCAAAGGACAAGTCTTGGTGGTCTGTTGAGCCGGCTCACAGAAAAGTAGACCATGTCACAAAGCAGTACGCAGATAGACGTAGACATCCCTTCTGCCATAGCATGACCAACTGCCCCTGCCAGCTCGTCAAACGGGATACCCCTGAATACTCTCCCCTATCTTTCTGTATCCACGCACCAGCCTGCTGCATCCTTTGTTTCCAAGCATCCTGTTGTGCTACAGTCACTCATCCCACGTCTTAGCGAGGCCGAGGACCTCTTTGTGAACGATATCCACGATGATATTCTTGCCCTTACTATCCACCCATGGGAACCCACGGAGCCTCTTCACCCTTGCCTTTGCTCATACTATTTAATGAGGAAACATCTTCGTCTAATACATCTTGCCAGACTTGACCAATCCCTTGAGCCATCTCCAAGCCCGAGCTTGCAATACTAATAAAAAGTTTGAACAACCCAACTTCCAAGGCCAGAACAGCCTACTTGCCATGTATCGTCAATAACATTCGGGACTGCATAGCAGAGCCGACACTCCCTGTTCGCGCCACTGCGCTACAGCCACTGATTCGAAAACACAACACATAACAACGATGGCTTCGTTATGATGTACAACTGAGTGCTATAGCCTGAAGGAAACATGGAGGTTGATAGTCCCTGTGATACTGCACTCCCCGTCTGCCGAGTGCTTCGTCTATGAACCATTCGAACATTGGACTGGCTGATCCCAATCTTCAAATTCAGAATCCGACATCTGGTATTGAAGAGCTCTACACTGCATGTAATCTTCCTTCATTCGCACTCTACAAAGAAAGCTGGTCTGGCCGGGCTTTCTCGATCCATTCCGCTACTCAGGTATAATTCAGCTCCTGACCTCTTTTTCTTTCGTTCGGTTAGGCATCTCCGCTTCCGTCGCCGTCCAGTTCATCCTGCCTGCTTGGATTGTTCGTTAACTCAACCTCAATATCAACGTCCACTGCTCGTCTTTTAGAGCCAGAGTAGCAACCCCCCCCCCCCCCCCCCTTTGGTACATGCTCAGATACTTGGCGGACTCTAGATGAAACCGGAGTTTTATCTCACACTCGATGAGGCATGCTTTATCACAGCTCTTGGTATAGTTCCGATAGAGCGAGGGGACCTATGGCAGCGCCACAGCACATGTCCCACCATGACGGGGAGAGGGAACAGACTCGAGGCAAATTGTCGAAGCACCTCGCCGTCTTTTTTCCGCTACGCATCAAAGTAACCGCGGCTCTATTACCTTCTTCGTCTCTCACTCTTACACTTTCTTACTCTCACACCCTGCTATTCCCCTTTCCATTCTCTTGCTTCCCCCTCCCGCACGTCGCAATGTCGTATACAAATACCGACTGGTACGTATGAAGCGTATTAGCCAGCACCCCAAGTTGGTGTATCATCTACCTAATTTCCCTCTCCCAGACGAAGGCTATTCCTTGACCAATTACACTAGGATACATACTTCTTTCCCCATCACACCCTAGTGGCTGTGTGAGGTTAATGTGTATGAATATGATATGGAGGGGGGCCTTTTATGTATTTACTCGTCCAGTGGGTAGGTACTAATGGATATGTACCCAGATCTTGAAGCATCTGCTACTATCGCTATTATCTGCTTTCATTAATATTTTACTGTGGTTTCGGCTACCATCGATGCTTCATTCTAGTATCTGCTGCTATGGCCATATTCCTCTACTATTCTCTCGCGTCATCACTACATATCCTAATGAATAATTTTGTGTCGATTGCCCTCTTCCTTTATACTGCCACAGTTATATTCCTCTCAGATCTGATGATGTCGAAAGCCACCTTCTTTTAAAGTTTGCCGTAGTTACCGGGTATAAGGAACCTCTCCATCGCTGCTAAATATAGAAAATGGCTGGCTGGAGCCGGACCCATATCCGTGGTTAGTTGTTTTCAATATTCATACCCAAGTGTTTTGAGAAGATACACAATAAAAGAGCAAGTGCCGATTCGACAGCACAATGTCTGCCAATTGCGGCTCATGTAGATCATGCCACTTGATATCATTGCTCGAATTACTGCCGTGCAATCTTGCCGGCGCATCGTCCGTTAGTCGAGCCGCAGCTACGGAGCCCCCTTGTAGCCAATCACCAACCACGTCGACGTCTCCAAAAAACGATGTGACAATCCCGGTCCAGAGTTGATCAAATCAAGAGCATGACGTAGCAGGAACAGGCTTCGACCTACTCGTATGTACAAACGAGACTGTTTCCATCAGGTCGCGGGTGCTGCAGGTTAGATAAAGCTGGACTCGCGCATTGCACTTTTTTCCGACGCCGCGTCTTTTCCAATTCCAACTCCAATTCCTCTGTCCGTTTTGCCTCTTTCTACCTACTCGTACATGCCCAACGACCCTCGTTTTCACGTCCGTCAAGCCTCAATCCAGCCTCGCAGCCTTTTCTTCTCGTTCCTTTTTTTTTTTTTTTTTTTTTTTTAAATTTATCCTCCAGCTTCTGCAACGCTTTGCTGCTGGTGCGCGGACCGAGCTCGACGCGACCAAGAACTATTTCTGGCCTGTTGCCTTACACTGCAGCAGCTTGTTTCTGCTGTGCTTCTGCGTCTGGCTGAGCATTTCCCCTCCTTTGTGTCCCCTCTCTCGCGCCTTGTTTCGTCGCTCTCCGTCGCCCTTTTCCCTGGGCCATTCCTCCGTCGCTCGTGAATTCTTTTCGACGACTGTTTCTTCCCGTCAGAGATTTCGATTTCCCGCTTCAATGGTGACAGAAAAAGAGCTCCTGGCGGCCATAAAATCAATGGGTTCCACGTCGGCAGACACGAGCGTCGGCGCAGAAACGACCACAACGAACCACCCCATGGCGCCTCACAACGATATCGAGGCCTTTCACCAAGTGCTGCGGTCTAGCCGCCGTATCCTCGCCCTTTGTGGCGCAGGGCTGTCGGCTTCAAGCGGTCTACCAACCTTCCGTGGTGCCGGAGGCTTTTGGCGAAACTACGATGCCACACAGCTGGCGACGGTGCGAGCCTTCAAGATGGACGCTGGTATAGTCTGGCTGTTTTATTCATATCGGAGACATCTTGCCCTCAAGGCAGAGCCAAACATGGGGCACAGAGCCTTGGCCGCGCTGGCCAGGCGGAACATGGACTTTTTGTGCTTGACACAGAATGTCGACAGTAAGTGGTTGAAACTGGCTTCAAGTTTGCGCGTGTTGGAGGATTGAAGACGGCCAGCTTTCTGTTGTTCTCATTGGCTGACCAAGGTTCGTCTCTCAACCTCTTAGACCTCTCACAGCGAGCTGAACACCCTTCTTCACAACTCAAGTGCCTCCACGGCTCCCTCTATGATATCAAGTGTTCAAACGAGAGCTGCGACTGGATACAAAAAGGAAACTTTGACGATCCCTTTTGTGCCGCGCTCGCTCCCGCCTCTGTAGATATGCCCAATGGCGAGCCGCTTCCGCTCCTGGACCCGTATCATAGAGTGAAGCACATCGGGGAAGATGAAATTCCCAAGTGTCCTCAATGCAAAAAAGGAATTCAGCGCCCCGGGGTTGTGTGGTTTGGAGAGGATTTGGATGCGAGTATGATGATGGATATATCGGCATGGATGCGTGCCGAGCCAATAGTATGTGCCATGTTCACTACACGCCTTACTCTATTTCATCTCGTGATAGCGGCTAACCATGGCTCTCTTGCCGCAAAAGGACCTCATGTTCGTCATTGGAACCTCTGCTCAGGTGCATCCTGCTGCCAGTTACATCGACAAGGCGAGAAAGCGAGGCGCGCGCATCGTCACCATCAACCCCGAAGCGGAAGACGAGGCGGAAATGTACAAGATTAAGCCGGGAGACTTTGCCTTTGGCAGAGATGCGGCCGAATATCTGCCGATTCTGCTGGAGCCTGTTATCGGCAAGCCGGATGAAGAGGGCGAGTTTGGGATGCCCTGATTTGACTGAGAGGGCAGATGAACATATCCATATCTGTGGACGCCTCTATGTTGGATTTCTTCCTCTCTCTTCTCTCCATCTTGACGAAAACACGATGATTCTTTTTGGGGCGGTTATATCAAGACTTGTGGTTATAGAATCATGAAATCTAGGTTGTCATGTATGGGCTCGCATGGAGAGCCGCGGTGCTCTAGATTCTTCTGTTCTGGATTCAACGATAACATACATGAATAATGACGACGCAATAGTTTGGATGACAGCTCGCAATGGTCATGGTTGATTTCTATCAATGATTGCTTTTTTGTCAAGCCATGAACCCATACATACAACCAACAACCCCGGTCCCCGGTCTTCATCCCCTCTCCAACACAACGTTTTTCCACAATAGGCAACTGAATTCCCAGTCGCCCAAGGCGGGGGTCACGAAAACTCCATGGCCTAATCGTAATCATCATCACATTTGTCCGCATCGGGTGGGGGCTCTTATCGTTGCAGAGTTCAAGCCGTCGGCAGAATGCATTCAGAGAGTTGGACATGTGCCTTTTACCAACCAGCAAGGGGCACATGCATTCCAAGGCTCTTCATGCAGATCGGTGACGTCGCCACGCCTGAATTGCAGGGACTTTTTGTGCTGTGTCTCTGGGAAACTGCGTTGGCGATTGGGTCTCGGCCATGCCTCCCCGCGTCTCGGCCGGGATGAGTCGTACAAATAGCAACGGGTGTCTCTGGGTTGTCTCTCCTTCTCCCTCTCTCCCATCTCCTCTCTGTCATATTGATGTATCCAATTGGCTCCTTCTAGTCAAGATGCGTGCGAGTGTCGAGCTCCTCGCGCTCGCCTTGCTCGGCTCTGTTCCTGGGATTGCCGCATCACCTGCAACCCAGAAGTCGGGCAACG
The DNA here is from genome assembly GCF_033847375.1 of Trichoderma aggressivum f. europaeum. NCBI lineage: Eukaryota > Fungi > Ascomycota > Sordariomycetes > Hypocreales > Hypocreaceae > Trichoderma > Trichoderma aggressivum. The sequence continues at coordinate 66,824 of NW_026946439.1, read as the reverse complement.
GCTTCTCCTACATCAACCCGCTGATCGGAACCGACAACGGCGGCAACGTCTTTGCCGGAGCGACGCTTCCCTACGGTCTTGCCAAGGCATCCGCCGATGTAGATGGACAGAATACGGGGGGGTTCGGAATTGGAGGACCGAATATCGTAGGCTTTTCATCAGTCCATGACTCCGGCACCGGCGGCAATCCCAGCTTGGGCAACTTTCCGCTGTTCCCGCAGGTCTGTCCCGACGACGACCTCAACAACTGCAAGTTTCGGATTGGCGACCGGAAGCTCCCTTATGTCAATAGCTCGCTGGTGGCCCAGCCGGGGCACTTTGGACTCCAGCTGGAATCTGGCATCGGAGCTGACATGACAGTTTCGCAACATGCGGCTCTGTATCGCTTCACGTTCCCCAAGAGCACCAAACACCCGCTGGTCCTCCTAGATTTGACGGATCTGTGGCAGAGCCGACAGAACGCCTCGGTTCAGGTCGATGGAAAGTCGGGCCGCATGACGGGTAACGGCACGTTTCTGCCCAGCTTCGGCGCCGGGTCGTACGTGATGCACTTTTGCGTCGATTTCTACGGGTCAAGTATACACGAGACGGGCGTCTGGGTCAACAACCGCGCGGGCACCGAGCCTAAACAGGTCTTCCTCACGCGAGGCTTCAACTTGTTCTTCCTAGAAGGCGGCGGCTTCGTACGCTTGAACCCACCGAGCGATGGCGTCGTGACGGTCCGGATGGGTATCAGCTACATGAGCAGCGCTCAGGCATGCCGAAACGCAGATAGCGAGATCCCGAGCCCGTTGAAGGACTTCGACCGGCTTGTTGACAATGCGCACAAAGCTTGGACGGAGAAGCTGAGTCCCATTTCCATCAAGAGCGGCGGTGCAACGGACGATCTTTTGACCAGCTTCTGGAGCGGCGTGTACCGCAACATGATTTCACCGCAGAATTATACGGGCGAGAACCCGCTCTGGCGTAGCGATAAGCCTTACTTCGACTCCTTTTACTGGTAAGAGAATTGTCCTCCTGGTTTGTTTGCCTTGTTCATCCAGCGAACTAATCGTGGAATACCTACATATAGCATCTGGGATAGCTTTCGTGTCCAGCACCCTCTGTTGACCATTCTTGACCCCCACGCTCAGACGCAGATGGTGGAAGCTCTACTAGACATATACAAGCACGAGGGATGGATGCCCGACTGCCGAATGTCGCTCTGCAAGGGCTGGACCCAAGGAGGCTCCAACGCCGACGTTGTCATTGCGGATGCGTTTGCCAAGAATCTCAGTTCAACCATTGACTGGGAACTTGCCCTGGACGCCGTCTTGGCGGACGCTGAGAACGAGCCACTGGAGTGGTCGTATCACGGCCGGGGTGGCCTCCACAGCTGGAAGAATCTCAACTACATCCCCTATCTGGACTTTGATCCGTACGGCTTTGGAACCAACTCTCGAAGTATTTCCCGCACGCTTGAGTATGCCTACGACGACTATTGCATTTCGGAGCTTGCTGGCGGGCTGGGTAGGAGTGATTTGCGGATCAAGTACCAGAAGCGGGCCATGAACTGGAAGAATCTGTGGAAAGCCGACCAAACGTCTTTGATCAACGGGACCGACACCGGGTTCAAGGGTTTCTTCCAGCCCAAATACCAGAACGGGACCTGGGGCTTCCAGGACCCAATCGCGTGTTCTGCGCTTGCGGACTTTTGTTCGCTGACGACTAATCCGAGTGAGACATTTGAAGCCAGCATCTGGCAATATCTCTTGTAAGTCGTCTCAAGGAGAAGAAGAAGCAATGCTGAAGCTAACCCTTTATCAAGCTACGTCCCCCATTCCGTGTCTTCTCTCATTTCCCTCCTCGGTGGCGATGACGCCATGATCTCGCGCCTTGATTTCTTCCACACCTCGGGCCTGGCAGACATCTCCAACGAGCCCGTCTTCTTCACCGTCTTCCTCTACCACTACACAGGCCGGCCCGCCCTCTCGACGGAGCGAATCCACCAGTACGTCCCCTCGGATTTTAACTCGTCCCCCGGCGGCCTCCCCGGCAATGACGACTCCGGTGCCATGGGCGCGTTCCTCGTCTTCTCCGTCATGGGTCTGTTCCCCGTGGCGGGACAAAACGTGTACTTGATCTCGCCGCCTTTTGTCGAGGAGATTAGCATCAAGCACCCCGTGACAGGCAAGACGGCTACTGTGAGGAATATCGGGTTCGATGCCTCGTATAGGAATATTTATGTGCAGAGCGCAAAGGTGAATGGTAAGCCGTGGACGAAGTCGTGGATCGGACATGAGTTTTTCACAGAGGGATGGACGCTGGAGCTGGTGCTTGGAGCAAAGGAGTCGAGCTGGGGGACGGCGCTGAAGGATAGGCCGCCGAGTTGGACACTGGGTGGTTAGACTTTAGAAAACAGAAGATAGAAAACAGAAGATAGAGAGCATGGATGTTATGAATTGTGTGAAATGATGAAAGTATAAGCCAATTCCGTGGCACTTACACGGAGAGCATTGATCGTTTACGCGGAGTGGCGTGCCCCACTCCCATTTCCAGGGTCCTTTGTCTACTTGGTGACGTACCATCGCCAACTCTCCAACCTTCAACCTCACAAAACAGAGAAACAACAACAAACAAACAACCACATAAATCGCCATCTCCTCGCCACACAATCCGCCCACCATGCAGGGCTTCAACATGGGACGCTACGTCCCTCCCGACCTCGAAGGCACCACCTCCGGCAACAAGCTCAACAAGAAACATGCCCTCGGCAACCGCGCCTCCAAGCTCGCCTCCCACGGCATCCTCACCGTGCGCTTCGAAATGCCCTTCCCCATCTGGTGCGCGCACTGCCCCAAGCCCACCATCGTCGGCCAGGGCGTGCGCTTCAACGCCGAGAAGAAGCGCGTGGGCAATTACTTGTCCACGCCGATATGGAGTTTCCGGTTCCGCCATGTCGAGTGCGGCGGGTGGATCGAGATGCGCACCGATCCGAAGAACACGGCGTATGTTGTTGTCGAGGGGGCCACGAAGCGGGATACCGGCGATGCTGGGGACGAAGGGGGAGCTATTCTGACGGAGAGCGAGAGGGAGGAGTTGAGGAAGAATGCGTTTGCGAGCCTGGAGAAGACGATTGCGGACAGGAAGCAGCTTGAGATGGCGGCGGAGCGGCTCGACGACTTGGAGGACCTGTCGAGACGGCACTGGGACGATCCGTATGGGCGGAATCAGAGGCTGAGAAGGGCGTTTCGCGTGGGTCGCAAGGAGAGGGAGAAGACGGCCGCCGCGACGGAGGATTTGAAGGAGAGGATGGGGCTGGGGATGGAACTGTTGCCGGAGAGGGAGGAGGATGCTAAGAGAGCTGCGTTGGTGGACTTTGGATCCAGGCCGGATGGCGAGGGTGAGGAGGACAGGGCGCTCTCTAAGCCTTTATTTGCATCAACAACGACGACGACGAGTTCAAGAGTCAAAACACAACAGAGACCATCGTCGTCCTTGGCCATGAAGGACACTAGGCTCAAGGCTGAGAAGGAAGCGTCGAGGAGAAAAGAGACGTTTGTCGCAGACGTCATTTCCAACACGCGAGCAGCGCAGGACCCCTTTCTCATTCAGCCCAACGACAAGGCGGCCAACAGTAGACCGTTTCTAGGCATCGTCAGGAAGAGGAAGCGGGCTGACGGCGAATCAGACGATGGGCCCGAAACGAAGGCTGCGATGCCGGTCAGCGGAGGACTGGTGCAGTATGATTCTGATTAAATGCTGTGAGCGACGGCATCTCTTCCTCATTCTGTTTTATGTGGTTTCAATGGCGCATAGATTTGGCATTTATCAAAGAGAAACGATTCCCAAGCGAGAAAGAGATGGATTTACATTATGGCACTATTTAGTACAGACATGATACCCCTTTGTTAGACTTGATTGAACGAAGCTGGCGCATCGCCACCATTTCTTTGACTAAATCGAGATGCATTGAAAACTACTCGCATTCCGCATTCTAACGGACGCCCTATTCAACATACTGTAACCCAATCCCAACTCATTACCTGAGCTTCCTCCTCCACGCTGTCGTCCATTCAAACAACTAGGTACCAAACTCCAGAGCACATGTGACCCAAACGAAGTCGTCTCTCCTCCCACATCTCAGAGGCAAGCAAGAGAGATACCGACAAGACAAAAGTTGAAAAGGGGTAGAAAAGGGGCAGCTGGTGCGATTCCTTCCATCTTGGTTTATGACGAGGGCTGAAAAATAAAATAAATAAATAAAAACTCCCGTTGCTGTGGCTGGCCTGTCGACGAATTAATCCCATTGTGACTCCGCTGTTTGTGACTTGGATGGCAGTAGTTTTGTTTCAAATCGAGCGCTGTGGCAGATGTTGTCTGCCTTGACCAAATGAAAATGAAACAACACCATCCCTATACGTCGTCCATCTGGCCAGCCGGCTCCTCGTCGTCGTCGTCGAAGCTCGCCACCGAGGACATGTCGTCCTCGTCCTCACTCTCGGCACCAGCCTCGTCCACAACATCCTTGTTAGCGTATTTCTGGACGTACTCTGTTGAGCCACCCTGTCAGCCTTTTTTATCCTTGTGTCCTCCCATTTCCCAGCTTCCGCTCGACTCTGCAAAATATTGCGCACCTTTGACTTTTGCGTCGTAGCTCTTGGGCTCCCTGATCAACAGAGCAGCCGCTTCGCCGTTGAGGGGATCCGTCGGGTTGGGGTATCGAAGAAGCTGCGGCAGGAAGACCTCGAAGATGTTGATCATATCGAACATGGGTGACCATGTCTGGTTGATGACATCCAGACACACAGAGCCAGACCTATTTTCCGATTCGCCACTCTTAGCACAACCATGCACAGCAATCGGCCGCTCTCGCTTCCCGTGTAGACTCACAGCTCATCGATGTTTGGGTGGAAAATTCGGTTCACGAAGCCAATACTAGGCGACTTATACGGGTACGTGTCGGGAAGTTCGACATGTACTTTCCAAAGACCTCCCTCGAACGGAGCTGCCAAGGCGTGTTAGCTGTCGTGACACAAACTTGCCGCAGCCATTCCCCTCTCTGTTTGCCGACTTACTCTCTGCGGGGCCCTTGAATCGGACAAAGAACTCTTGCCTGCAGTAAAGCGGATTGTCAATGATTTAACGTTGATGTTATGGAATCGATCGGTGCGAGGACGGAAGAGAGTAAGAGCGTGGCTGGTGACGATGCTTACACTGTAGCGGGTCAGTCGGTCAGCAGCCTTTGGCTTTGAGTAGATGGTATATATGAAAGTGTTGCTTACTGTTGTCGTTCACTAGTGTCACTTCATAGTCACTCATCAACCTAAATCACGGTCGTGTTAGTCGGGCCAGGGCGGGCGTTGTTGGGAGTGGCGGTTCGTACATCCTGCAAGGTTGTTAGCCAAACACTGATCATGTTTCTCGTTCCATTTCCACAGCACTTACTTCATGACCTATACGTCCCAAAACAAAAGACAATTGATTAGCTCTGTGTCGTTTGCCTCCAGACTGGTGGAAGTGTTGTAGACTCGCGACTTACATCAGTCTCAATTCGACGGCGTGGGCTGCTCATGATGGGCAACTGTCAAGGGACTCTGGGGCCCGGAAGGGCAATTCAAAGCTAGATGTGGAGATGAGATGCTGAGTATGTCTGAGCCTCTCGAGGTGTGTGGCTCCCGGCGTCTGCCAGAGTGCGTCGTCACTGCAGTAGCGTCTCTCGTGGCTATAATGCTTGCAGCCGGGGGATCGATCGTGGATGTTTGGTTCGGAGCTGTCGCGGACTCGGAACAACGGGAGAGCGAAGACGGATACAGAACAGCAAGAGAGAGAGGGAGGGAGAGGAAGAATAAAGAAGTGAAAGAAAAAACGGGAGATGGGCGAGTGATTTGGCAGCGAGGAAAAGCAGCAGTGAGTCAGTCAGTCGATGGTTGGGCCGAAGTTTCTGGTGATGCGATGCAGCGAAGCAAAAAGCAGGTTTGAGTTGGACCTGGACGAGTGGCCGTTGGAACCGTCATGTCACTGAGTGCCTCCACCAAAGACCCAACCCAACCTAACCAGCCCCTCCCCTCCCCCGCTGGAAGAGTCACGAGGAGGGCGCTGGCTAACCGCTAACAATTCCGGCCTTGTAGCGGGCGGCAGCGCTGAAGGGCGCCGAGGATTTAGCGGAAAGGCGCCGGCGTTACAGCACCTGCACCCATTCGACGGCGATTGCATGCGCTCGATTGATGTGACGGCATGTCCCGGGCTCAGCATTTGGGGGGGCTTCATACTTTTGCGCTATTTCCTACTGAGAACGGCTTTGGCCATTTTGGTATTTTGTATTTGTATTGGAGGCGAGATGTCAGCCGAAGGGGGTAAGGATCAAGGTTTCATCTTTCTGAGTAAGGCGCAGGCTCAATAACACAGAGCGCTGGGTGCTATAATGGTAGGTATGGGCCTCTTACACAGATCGACTTACAAAGGTGCATCAGGTACCCAAAACAGTAAGACCATCAATCGCATTCGCACAATTGGGTCAATACAATATATACCAGCCCGTATGTGTACATCACACCTCTTTCAGCTGCAACTTGGCAATGGAAACCCGTAGTCAACAGCCGCGCAATTAGAATCATCATAGACAAAGCTCGTACATACAGGCCACTCCCAGCTGATGCGCAGATTCATTCGCCGTCATAATGAACCCAGGCGGACGACGTCAGTCCAGCCACACACAGCCTTATTCATACATACCTAGTAGGTACACAATAGAAACTACAGCCACATTCATGTAAGCCACCCGACGGCAAAACGAATTAATCGTCGATACAAGCTGAATCATGTTTACTCTCACAATCCATGTGTACTCCAGAAACCCAACGCAAGGCTGTGCATTTTCCCCTTTCTCATCTCACAATCATCATCACCATCATCGTCATCATGATTATTGCATACTCCGGCGTCTCATAAGGCTGCAGCCCGCGGCAACGGCGAATCCGCATCAGGTCCGTGCCTCGTGCCTCGGTTCCATTAAGCCGTAACGGCATCCTCACACAGTGCTGCCAATACCCGAAAACAGCCTGTAATTGGCGACCAGAGCACGGAGTACAGAGTACAGTACCTGGGGCAACGGTCTCTTGTGACACCTTCAAAAGGAAGAAGAAACCCGCAACAAACAATGCTTATCTTGTGTAATACCAAACCACCCGACCAAGAAAAACAATAACAGTAACAGTAATAAATTACAGCTCTTCTGGAATCGCCGAAGCAAGTTGGTTGCACGACCATGTAGCAGTACCAAAACCAAACCGGCCAAGCCAAGGCACAGTACCTCGTACTCTTACTCCTGCCGTACTCGTACACTCGTCCCAACCGATCCAATGCTGACATGGAAGTGCCCGGCCTTGTGTCCCTCCAAGATACTCAATTCTACATCGTAAAAACCAGCATGCCTCTTCTTCAACTATTAAAAAAAGCGCCTCGTCCGCCACCTCTGGCTTTTTCTTTTGCTTCGTTTCATTTACATGAATCACTAGCATCATCTCTCCTCTTCTCAAATAGTCTATTTCCTTCTTTTCTCTCTCCCGCATTTCCCCCTCCATCCTCCCAACTTGCCCTGCCTCTCCCCTGTTCCCACATCTCACCTCAAGGTACCCCACTAGTACCTCTCGCATATAGATCTGCACTGCAGAGTACCTGCAAGAGACCTCCTGCATCGTAACAACCAAATAATTTCCGAGTTGGGAAAAAAAAAATGTTCCCGATCGGAGCCTCGGCCAGATCGTGTGCGGTACTGACACGCAGCAGCACGCGACTCAACAACGGCCTCAGATATACTGCTGCTGCCTTCACTGCACCTTCATCATCTTCCTTGTCTTCATCAACACGCTCCATCGTGTCTTATGTCCCCACCGTCACCGTCTCACATGCCTCGCCATGTCACCAAAAGAGATACAGCTCTCACTCTCCCATGGGCTCTCAGTCCGGGCCTGCTCGCAAAAAGGTCACCATGAGCACCATCAAGTCGCTCTATCAAAAGGGAGAGCCCATTGCCATGATCACTGCTCACGACTTCCCCAGCGCCTACGTTGCTGACCAAAACGGCATGGACATCATCCTGGTGGGCGACAGCCTGGCCATGGTGGCGCTGGGCATGGAAGACACAAACGAAGTAGAGGTCGAAGACATGCTGCTTCACTGCCGATCAGTAGCACGGGCGGCCAAGAGTGCCTTTACTGCAAGTAGTCTCTTAGAACATGTCCAGGCGGCACACGAGACAAGATGTGACGGCGGCTAACAATTCATTGCAGGTTGGAGACCTTCCCATGGGCTCATATGAAATCTCTCCCGAACAAGCCCTAGCCACAGCCATCCGCTTCGTCAAGCATGGCAAAGCACAGAGCGTCAAGCTCGAGGGCGGCAAGGAGTTTGCCCCAACCATCCGCAAAATCACCACCGCCGGCATCCCGGTCCTTGCCCACATTGGCCTCACTCCTCAGCGCCAGAACGCTCTTGGGGGGTTCCGCGTCCAGGGCAAAACCTCTGCTGGCGCCATGAGAGTCTTGGAGGATGCCCTCGCCGTGCAGGAAGCTGGCGCCTTTGCCGTCGTTCTGGAGGCCGTCCCCGCCGAGGTTGCTGCCCTGGTTACTCAAAAGCTATCCATTCCCACCATCGGCATCGGCGCTGGCAGCGGCTGCTCAGGCCAGGTGCTTGTCCAGATCGACTTGACGGGCAACTTCCCTCCCGGAAGATTCATGCCCAAGTTTGTCAAGAAATTTGGCGACATCTGGAGCGAGTCAGCCAAGGCTGTTGTGGCCTATCGTGACGAGGTCAAGAGCAAGCAGTTCCCTGCTCCAGAGCACACCTATCCAATGCCTGCCGAAGAGTTTGAGACGTTTGCCAAGGCCGCCAAAGACCTATAAAAGAGGGGGAAGACAAATTGGTTATGAGAACATGGAGCGGTAGCGTTGTTTGCTTTACTGGATTTTCGTCCCGGCATGATATAATGTCCCGGCCTGTCTATAGAGATTATGTACTTCATTGTTTAAGCATGAGCAAGAGGGGAGGCGCTGTAATGATATTTCCTGGGGAGGAGTTGGAAACCTGGATGGATGATATAGAAGAATCTCGCCGCGTTTGGTTGTCTCGGTTCTCATGTTGACCAGTTTCATCCAAACGCCGGAGTGATAGAATAGGCCACAACAAGCTGATCATGAGCATTCTTGAAACACTGCACATTGTTCATCCCGTCAGCCTCGCCCAGCTACGCGAATGCCATTTACCTCGTGAAAAAGAACTCACCTGGTGCAAATTGCCCACCACCTCGTCCAGCGACGGCGCAAACGCGCTATTCACATACAGAAACACGCTGTCTGTCTCGCGGCACCGCAGCTTGCGCCGTAGATAGCGCACCACCTCCTCGAACTTGCGGCTCGCCGAGATCTTGCACACGTCCTGCTGCAGCGCCGGCGCCGACCCCACGGCCTTGAACTTGACCACGACCTTGAGCTGCGGTGGGAACCCTCCAGCGCTGGCCAGCGCTGCCGTCGCATCTCTTGGCAGATCCGCCAGCATCACTGATGCGCTGAGCGTCAGCGGGATCTCGGGTGAGGCGGTGCCGCTGGCTCTGTTGTTCATCTCCGAGTCTGTGTCCGGCAAAGGCGAGTCGGACGGAGAGGGGATGTCGGGATCCATGGCTGCGTTGATCTTGTATTTTGATGATAAGTTGATCTGAATTATCTGATATATATCAGAAATTGAAGAGACGTCAGATATTTGAAGAAGAGAATTGAGATGGCAGGTCGGGAAGTGAAAAGAGCGGATGACATGTCAAAGAGTGAGGCAACAACCAGAGTGCATATCGACCCCTCTGTACTCCGTAGGTACGGAGTAGGCCGCCCTTGTACAGTGCATATACAGTGCGATATAATCAACACCACAAGCTCACTCATCACCAAGACAACAAGTACGCAACACGCTTCATTCAACACCTAGAATTAATTCCTATCCAGTTCTGCTGTTACCGCTACATATATCTATCATCAAAATGCTATCTCATGTCATAAATACCTGTCCGTTCCGTGCACCAAATAGACGCCACCGGACCTGCCTTTACTTATACACTTTCGTGAATTGTAACATGCCAGCTACAATATACATAATTTTTTCTTTTAACATGACCAGTCCCATCAATCTCCCATCAAACTTCTTGCTCCAGAAAGCATCACATCGCATCCCCTCTTCCTCTTCTCGACCCCCCCATGGGCCCGCCACGTCGTCCCAGCCAAGTCCCTTCATTAAGGCCGATTCTGCGTCAGCACGCAGAGCATCCCAGTATCCCCTATCAGACAATCCAGACCACATTCAGCTTCTCCCTTGCCAAAAATCCTCTCTGCCACCAAAAAGTCCATCCATCTGTGAAACGGCAGCAAAAAAAAGAGCCGAGCTTGTAAATAACGCCTCCTGCTATGTATGCGGGTTCAAAATGCCAAACCGTGCCGGCAGTGGTACCAAACAAAATCCACGTGCTGTTTCGTTATAGCCGAGTGAGAGATAAGTAAAGAACCCTGAAAGAAAGAACAAGAAAAAGACCAAAAAAGGGTATAGCTCGAATCAGAGACGTATTGACAAAGGTGTCTTCTGCGCTATGCCGCGCAAATCTGATTGAGATGCAAAAGAAAATTCAAAGCCTGGCACTCGGTTTCCCTTGACCGGGGTCCCAGGATGTAAGTTGATGGTTGTGGTGACCGAAGATTTTTGCAAAGTGTCGAGAAGTAGCATAATGAATGCGATAGCCAACGCAAATCGGAAAAAAAGAATGCGATCCAAATGCGCGGCACCATAACCCATAAAGTCTCTAGTTGGACGAGATCAACCCAAGAAGAATAACGCCGTATCGTTACCACTCTCCCTCCGAATCATCAGAAGTGGCAGCGGAGAACTTTGGTAGACGCTTTAGCTGCGTAAGAAGAGCGTCCAGCTCGATCCAGTTCTCATCATTTTCCGCAAACTTGCGGTGCTTGCGAGACAAGATGTGCTATTGTTCAAGTCAGTGAAATGCCCTTGTCAAGTAGTAAAGCAAGGGTGTTGCAAGTTGAATGGAATCTTACCTCATCAAAATCGCGGAACTTGTCCTGGCAGTTCTCGCAGTAGCCCGGCTTCAAGTCTCGCTTGCTCTTCAGGTGCTGTGCAGGTGCCTTCTTCTCCGCCTTTTGCCCATCTTCCTCCTGACCCTGAAGAATCTTGGACGTGGTTCGGGTCAGCGTTGTCGATCGGCTAGACGCGACGTCCGCAGGAACCTCTGCAAGACGGCGCGAGCTAGCATCGTGCGAGGTCGGCTGAGCCATCTGCAAAACTTTCCTCTGCAGCCCATGAACCTCCTTGCTGGTTCCGGCCTTTGCGCCGTTGATGCCAGACGTCGACGAGATCATCTGGGAGCGGATTGCCGACGTAATGGTGTTCTGGATGCCAGAGGCCACGGGCTCTCCTGCAAACATACGGCCTCCTTCAGCTCGGCTGGTAAAGGCATTCTGAGCCGGTGCCGCCGGCCTGGAGAAGGTGACCTTTACTGGCTGGAACGTCTCCGCTGGCACGCCGGCACGAGATCGGTTGTGAGCATCTTCCATCTCTGTCAAGGTGCGCTTTCCAGTCACGGGTTTCATGAGAGGGACCTCGGGGGCTTTGAGAATCTGAACAGATTCTTCCTTCTTGGCCAAGCGCGCCTTTTCCCGCTCTCGTGCCTTTCGGTAATCTTTTTCAGCGGCATCCACCTCCTCGACAAAAGGGCAGCGTCCGTTGCCAACACTACGGAACTGGGGCCATTCGCCGTCGGTTTTGTTGGCAACTTTGGCATATTCACGGACCATGATAGGTTTTTGCTTTTCATCCATATCCCAAATATAGACATACGGACCCTTGAAATACGTCAACTCCCGGCTGATCGCAGTTGGGTCTCGATCGGAAGGTCCATTGATACGTTCGTTGTGAAGAAGTTGAAACAGGTTGGGCTCGTGAGAGGCCTTGGCACCGTAGTGACTCCTGGTGCTCGCAGATCGAGAGGTATAGTTTTGGGTTTCTGACTCGAGAAGAACGGCAAGCATACTCTGAAACTTATCAAGAGACCAGATCTTCTTCCCCATGTCACGAGCCTTGGTGAGGACGTCATTGTTGCGAACTGTCTTGTTGCGTCTCGCGAGACCGTCCAACTGGGAAGGCACCGAAGACGCCTGGCGAAAATCAAAGAGCAATCTTCGCCTGGCGGCGGTGTTCCTGTCAAGAAGAGACGGGTTGATGGTTTGGGGCTGCTCCTCAGGCTCTTGTTCCTCGGATACCTCAGCTTCGGCTTCCCCAGCCTCTGGTTTCTCAGGCGGAATGGCTCGTGTCGTGATGACATGGGTAACATCAATTGAGAAGAAGGGCTCTTGGCGCTATTTTCAGTCATGACAAATTAGCGGCATTCTTTGATTGGGGAAAATCCAACGCGGGAGCGACATACAGCACCGAGATATGTAACCCTTTTGGTCAACTTTGCCCGAATGTCATCTGGAATGCTTTCAAAGTAAAAGACCATTTTGGGAAACTTGGCCCGGTGGTGCTTCTTCCACGCCTCCCTATCGGTGTCTTGATCCTGTGCAGCTCTTGTTGCCGGAGCAGTGGCTGTCCTGGCAGCTCGTTCTCTCACAACGGGCCGTGGAACAGCGCTCGAGTTGCGGGGGACAACAATGTGTGCCGGGGGGCGGGTCAATGGCTTGGTCGGCGATCGGACGGCCCGCTGGGCGCCGTTTTCGAGAGCCTGCTTCTTCACCGGCGGAGGCTGTCCGTAGGGCTCTTCGCGCTGGGCCGTGGCAAAGGACCGCTTCGGCTTGGCGTAGCCAGCCAGGATCGAAGGTGCGCGTAGAGGTGAGTTGGCGACATTGGGATTGCTGGCGAGAGGCGCTCGCTTAGAGGCCATGGCGGGAACCGGCGCCTTGGAAGATGCGGACAGAGACACGGAGACGGTGGCCATGTACGAGAGCGGTTGCCTCTGGGATCAGCATGCCCCGGTGCAAGTGCTGAGCAAGTCGAGATGCAGCCAGACAAGACAGGGAGCACCAAGGAGGGGCTGGGGAGGAGAGAAGCACGCGACGTGCAGGGAACGGGGCACGTCTCGGAGGCAGAGGCAGAGGCAGAGGCAGAGGCAGAGGCAGAGGAAGAGGAAGAGGCGGCAGAAGGGGGGGCAGGTAAAGGATGCTAAGAGGACATTGAAGGTCCAGGAAGCCTTTGGGGGACGAGACCAGGCTGGCTGGAGAGCTTGTCGAGCCTGTCGAGGGCTTTTTGGGAGGACAAAGAAATCACTGTGGTTTTGCGTGTGTGCGGGAAGAATTGGCTGAGGCGTGCCTTTGAGGTGTTGATGGAGCCTTCGCGCTTGGCACAACAGCGCTATGCCCGGTTGGGCCTCCCTGCCAAAAACATGCACGGGCCCGCCCGGCGCACCAGCAACCGCTAATTCACGGGCAAAGCAGCATCAAATTGTGAGTGGAGCTACAGGTACTAAGGTATCAAAATACAACAATAGGGTAGCTCCAAGTTTGCAATACAATTGAAGTTGATGGATGATGATGATGGCATGGAGAGCCTGGAATTCACAGAGAGTTGACTACCGTGTTTCCGGTGCTCTACATTACATTCATTTCCACTCATGACCATGTTATTTACCCCCATGGCCCATTGGGTTTCGCTAGATGGAGCTCGGGCTGTTATCACACAAACAACATATTGAAACCCCCAATTCTCGACATGGATGGATGCATCTCTACCCCATAACAGGCCTGCCAGCAACCTTAGCGCGCGGCCACCTACGACTGGGAAAAAAACAACAAAACCTTGATAGGTACGAATACAGTAGACACAACACGATGCAATCCAATTTCACTTCAAAAAGTGCGTCATGATTGTTTCTCCATTGTATCATCAACACGACGTAAGTCAAACTCATTCAAGCTGCAGATTTCTATACTGGCATCCCTCGCATACAGCCCTCACACAATGGCCCTTACAGACAGGTCAATATGCGCTGTATTTTTCTTTTTCTTTTTTTTTTCCGTTGCTAGAGCCCAAAAACACGTCGCGGTCCAAAGTGGGAAAGAAATGGCGGGGCTGCTCGCAGAAAACAGGCGCCCCCGTACATGCAAAGTAGCAGCAGTAGCACCGCTTGGTGTTAGTGCCCAGCAACAGCTGCGCCTACGATGCAAGACGCGCTGCTAGGGCGCCTCTGCGGTGCGCACATGATTTAATTGCGGTACTCTCGAGGTACATCCATCCAGATTGCCCAACAGAGAGAGGTACGTACCGCCACTTGTGCAAATGCTGTGCAGATTGTGCACTTGCACCAAACGCCCTTGCATTAATCATTTATGCTGCGAGGCATGTTCGCTTGCCACCATCTGCTTACATACTTACAGCGCTCACAGCGTTACATATCACGACCAACACCAAGCATTCGACTCAACATCCATCCGTTTCTGTCTATTATCTGCCTCTCTCTCTCTCTCTCACTCCATATATACACAATTTCACTTCTTTTCATTTCCGCTCATAGATAACCAATTCATCCTCTTTCTCCGGCATAAACACCATCGAATACTACAAAAACCAAAAGTGGATCACCAGCCATTGAGAAAAAAAAAGTTGCTTAAATCATTGTAGGTAACAAGACATCCAGTGGACCCCCCTTCTATTTGCATAGACATTTCATCTCAATTGCTTCAGAAACACCGAGTCCTTAAAATGAGGCTCCCTCGGCCGTCATTCCGGAGCCTCGGGCTGCCCCCTCGGAAGCTGCCCTTGCACCAGCACCAGCAACAGCGCGGCATCTCTCAAGCCACCTCCAAATACCAAAGACCGTCTTACATCTTCTCCCCTCGGCGCAGATACAGCGCCCTGGTATCAGCTGCCAGCCTCCAGTTTGGACAGCCCGTCCATGAGACACATCCCCACATCCTCAAGGCTGGCGAGGGTGGGTCTTCTTCCCCTTTGATAGTCTGACATCTTCAATCGTATCACTGTTATTCAGTTACTCAACTTTGAATCATCTGCTAACTGGGAAAGCTACAATCAGTCACGCCCGGCATCAGCGCTCAGGAATATGCTGATCGTCGGGCCGCCCTCGCCGATGCCATGCCCGAGGGCGGCGTCGCTGTCCTGCACGCTGCGCCCCTCGTGTACAAGTCGGGTGCCGTCTTCCATCCTTACAGGCAGGAGACCAACTTCCTATGGCTGACGGGATGGGACGAGCCTGACGCCGTGGCCATCATCGAGAAGACGGGCCCCAAGTGGGGGGATTATCTCTTTCGCATGTTTGTCAAGGCCAAGAACCCCAGGGAGGAGCAGTGGTCAGGCTATCGCAACGGCGTCCAGGCCGCTCAGGACGTGTGGAATGCAGACGAGGCGTGGTCCATGGACAGAATCGACTCTGTGCTGCCCAAGCTGCTCGAGTCAGCCAAGCTCATCTATACCGACGTCGAGTCGGCCAAGGCCACCAACAGCTCCCTATGGCGCTTCATCACCGGTAATGCCTCTGGCAGCGGTCCTGCAAAGACGCCGCTCTATCCCGTCATGAACAAGCTCCGAGTCGTCAAGAGCCCGGCCGAGGTGACCAACATGCGCATGGCCGGTCAAATCTCCGGCCGTGCCATCACCAATGCCATGCGGCGATCGTGGGCCAAGGAGAAGGACCTGCACGCCTTTCTCGACTACGAGTTCACCATCAATGGCTGCGACGGGCCAGCCTACATTCCTGTCGTCGCAGGCGGCCAACGCGCAAACTGCATCCACTACACGGTCAACAACAACATCTTCCGCAACGACGAGCTCATCCTCGTCGACGCCGGCGGCCAGTACGGCACCTACATCACCGACATCTCCCGGACGTGGCCTGCCTCCGGCAAGTTCTCCGCCGCCCAGCGCGACCTCTACGAGGCCGTGCTCAAGGTCCAGCGCTCCAGCGTCTCCCTGTGCCGCGAGTCCGCCCGCATGTCCCTCGAGGACATCCACGGCGTCACCGTCCGCGGCCTCGTCGACCAGCTCAAGAGCATCGGCTTCACCAACCTCACCATGAGCAACATCGACCAGCTGTTCCCCCACCACGTAGGCCACTACATCGGCCTAGACGTGCATGACTGCCCAGGGTACAGCAGGAGAGAGATTCTCCGGAGGGGCCACTGCGTTACCGTCGAGCCGGGCGTCTACGTCCCCGACGATGAGCGCTGGCCCGCTCATTTCAGGGGCATGGGCGTTCGCATCGAGGACAGCATCTGTGTGGACGAGGACGCGCCCTACATACTCACCACCGAAGCCGTCAAGGAGATCGCGGATATCGAAGCGCTGCGAGATTGATTAGCAAGCCATCTCTCTTTTTGTATTACTAGCACCACCTGTATATACCACGTAAAAGAGAGAAGCGGAGATATCATCCTTCTCATAGGACTGCTTATTCTGGTCCTCCTCCCCCTCCTCCCCCCTCCCTCTTCTCACCTGCATTAAACAGAAAATGCACCTCGCATATTAAAACGGATGCGAGGATGCAGTAGCATCACCCCTCCTGCATATGTGCCCGGGGTATCACTGCCGTTTATTTTCTCACCATAGGGCCATGAAAGCCCAGACCCAAGAGATGGTTTCACAATAAGACCAAAAAAAAAAAAGAAAAAAAGAAAAAAGAAACAAAAAGGTGGGACGTTGATGTTGTACCGAGTTCAAAGCAAGGCAAAAAGACGCCTCGCGTGCAATTGTACTATTGACAATCCCCTTCGAAAATTGCTCCTTTTTTCTTTCAACCCCCCCGAACAATTTTCGTTTCTCTCTTTCTGTCTGTAAAGTCCAAGAAAAAACAAGGGTTCCCGTTCTCTATCAACCAATTGGCCCGCCAGATCTATATTCCCTGTCATAAAGAATAAAGCTCAATTTTTGCCTTCTTAATTCGCTTCCTTTGACAAAATGCTACCCGCTCCGAATTTTTCGTCTCAAGATTTTGCCCTCTTCCCGTAAAATTTCCTTCTTTCACCGACCCCACATTGCCTTGATAAGATTCCCCCCTTTCATCTCGTTCCGTTTCCTATGAATAAAATCCCCAAGAGACCGCCCATGCCGAGTTATAGTATATCCTTTCTGGGTTTTCATGCCATGTTTGTAAAAGGAAAATAAAGAAGAAAGAAGTCCACCCTGACGCCGGAAAGTAGTGAGTCAAGTAGGTGGCAGAATGCCAAAGTAAAAAACTGTAATCGTGGCGAAAGAAATAGAAGAAGAAAAGAATAAACATAAAATACCCGCCTGTAGGAAGAAGCTCGTTGAAATGCTTTTCACTAAAAGGGAAAACAAAAAGAAAAACAAGAGTCCGTCAGAATTGTTTCTCATGCAGTCGTTGATTGAAAATTGGTAGGTAAAACATGGAAAATATTGATACAGTAAATCAACAGAATCCTCTCGGGTCAAAGAGCGTCATGCTATGGCTGGGCATGATGTCGATTCTCATCGAGTTGTTAAGGAGTGCTTCGAATGCTTGAAGTCTTCGCATGAGCTGCTTATGTTCTGACATGATGTCTTTGTTGCGCTGCTCTAGTTGGTGGATGTATTCAGTCGCTTTTGTCAATACGGTGCCCTGTTAAGACGTGAGTTAGCAGAGTCGTCTCGCAAATGTATTCAAGTAGAGGTATATTGCCACTAACCTTGCTCACTTTGGCATTGCCCTGTCCGTTGTCCTGTTCGCTTTCGGTGACTTGCTGCAGCGCTGGCACCGCATTGCGCAGCTCGGTGATTTTGTCCTTGAGATTGGTGCGATATTTCCGCTCGACATCGTTGTGCGCCATGCGGTCGGCGGACTTTGCCTTTTCTTTGCCGATGCTGCTGGTTTCCGATAGCGTGCTGGGTCGTTTCGCGGGCACTGTTTTGGGCGGCGTCTCATTCTTGAGATGTTTGTGTTTCAGATCTCGATTCTGTTGAGAGAGTCCAGATGCTGTTGTGTCGGTAGAGTTGTTTCTCTGGAACATTCCCAGGGGACTTAGCCCCTGTTTCGGGGCGCCAAAGCCAAAGCCAAACTCCTGAGTTAGGCTGGGCTGCATCGTAGATCCGTATCCGAGGTTGAATCGATTGGGGGATACATAGGCCGACATTCTGCTGGGGCCCATGGCGATTTCGAGAAGTCGGCGGCGCTCATCCGGAGTAAGCGTGTAGTTGGTGCCTTGTGGAATCGGATCCCAGGAGTCGGCGGTCATGCGCCTTGGGATCTCGTCAGACATTGTGACGGCACTGGGCTGAATGCCTTGTTGGGGCTTCTCCCAGCCCATCGACGGCGTGGAGTAGAGGCTTCGGGAGGACTGGGGCTCGGTCGAGGGTAGTGTCTCAATCTTGGACAGCTGGTCATTCAGGTTGACGGTGTCAAACAACTCATCGTCCTCGGACAGAGAATGATCAAAGGCGCTATCATCGAGGAAGTCTTCTTCCCTGAAAGGGGCGGTGGGATTGGCGTAGAGACCGCTACCCAATCCTGGTGTCATGTTTGTGGCAGGCCTTGATGCGCACATGTTAGAGCGACTGTGAATAGCAGTCTGGGGGGCCGACTCACCTCGGCTGGTTGGCCGTGTTGTACTGCTTTGAAAAGTCAATCTCAAAGCTGCCAAACTTGTCGGCCTCTTCGTCGAATTGGAGCCAGGAGTCAATCGAGTCGAGCGCCGAGTGCGGCGACTCGACCTTTATCCGCTTGGCATCATGTTCTTTGCCCTGAGACAGGACCGACTGCAGTGGGTTGCGGGCGGGATACTGCGGCATCTGAGAGAAGCTCATGTCGCCGCCTAGGCCGCTGCCGCTGGCGTTGCCGGCGGGGGCATATGAGGGGACCGCCGAAGACGAGGCTGCGGATGTGAAGTTGAACATGTCCATGGCGGGTGATGTCCAGGAGCGCTGGACCTTTGAGGCTGAGGAGCTGATGTGTCGCTCAGGGAGGTTGAGAACGCGGCCGTTGGCTACAGGCTGTGAAGAGTAGTCGAGGGCTCGTTCCATGCCCAGCGCAGCACGGCTGCAAACACAGGGTTGAGGGCCTGGCTGGGATTAAAGGGGACCCTACAGGTGGCGTGAGGGAGGTGTGCGCCAAAAAGCCAATGGCATCCACAGATCGGTTTCGGTGGAATTGGGCTACTTGAGGAGGAGGAGGGGCGCGGTTGACAGGTGAAGAAAGAGGGCTGAGGATGGAATGGAAGAGAGAGAGAGAGAGAGAAAAAAAAAAATAGAGATTGAGATTGAGATTGAGATTGAGGGAGACCACGTTTGATTATCAAGAGTAATGCGTCGTGGTAGCGCCCTGGCGGACGGATGGAGGACGGAGGATGGAGGATACAGTGGTTCGGGGCGGGAGAGACGGGCACAGCTCCGTCCGAGACGAGTGCAACTGTATGGTGTATATTTGTACGGGATGATGCAAATGCAAACAGAGCAGAGCAGAATGTGTGCAGATGCGAATGCGAATGTGAATGTAGATGCAGATGTACCGTTGATAAAGAGTCAACGGGGTACTAGCAAGGTATGGACTCGTACGGAGTATAGTCGTACAGGGCAGAGGTACTCGGAGAAAGTACCTGGCGATATGCAGGCAGGCTTAGTACCATACAGTACAATGGGTTGGTGTCGATAGTAATGGCAAGACTCGAGAGCTGGCCCCCATGCGGTGCCAGAGCATCACAGGTAATATACGGGGTCGGGAGTTTCAGCATTAGCATTACACCAGTAGCAGTAACAGTAACCCTCCAGGGCAGCTAGCAAAGAGGCAGGCCCAGCTCCGGGTGACAGGTCGGGCAACGCCGCGACGGCTGCGATTCCGAGCGAACGGCGCTGCGTCCAGTCCCAGACGGCGCAGCACAGCGCAGCACAGCAACAGCACAGCACAGCAACAGCTACGAACAACGAGGATGCCGCTCCAGGAACCGGTGCTATCCAGAACAAGGCCCCGGCGCTAGGACCCGCGGTTGGCAGTGGTGGATCGCAGGCTCCAGTCATGCCATGCAAGCGAGGGAAAAACGCTTGCATGCTCATGCTCTGCTCTGCTCTAGATGAGTCTCAAAGTCTCATCCTCGACCTTGCTGCCGTGTCTCCGTCCCGCGCACGAGGCTTCGGTCGGCGAGAGCCGGGATCGAGGCGTTGGGGGGAGGCGTCTGTGAGCCAGACATGACCTGTCACTGCCGTGGGCATCAGCGAGGCGCAATGGCGAATTGCAGGTGGGCAGCGAGAAAATTCGAAGGGATAGCCTTTTACCAGCGCTGTGTCGATGATGAAAATGGCCTGATTTCTGCTTCGCGGAGCTATGCCGGGCCCCTGCGACCGCGAGGAAAAAAAAAAAAAAAAAAAAAAGGGCTGCCACCGGCCACAGAGACCACAGAGGCCACAGAGGCGCCGGGCGGTCTCGAAGGGCTTTTGGGGGACCCTCATGAGGCGCCTGAGGGGGTCCCTGCGCCATGGATGCCATGCATGTGGGAAGAAGAGAAAAATTGCTGCTCGAATATCGTATGATTCGCAAGGTTGCCAAAGGGCCAAAGGAGCCACGCCGGCGCTGATTGGCCAGGCCGCTTCCCGCTGTCGGCGCCTCGGTATCGAGCTTATTGCTACCCCGTTAGGCAAGGGGCGGCCGCATGGGATGGGGCGACTTTTGCGCTTCGGGAAATAAAACAAAAAGTGGCCGCATGGTCAGGAGATAGTGACGCTGCTGGGCGGCGGCATCTTGCAACAACCTCCGGGCGGCTCCTGCCTCCACGATTCCTCTGCCATCTCCACGACTACGGGGAAGCTGCTTCTTAAGTATTTTTCAGTCGCGATGTTTGACGAGTGCTCTGACATCGCCAGGTCTCGCCACCATCGAATAGGAAGATGCAAGATTAAGGATGGCATCAGTCGCTAAGATGGGCCCATCCACTGCTGACACTGGCTTGACACTGCGCAAATGCAGATGCGACCAACGAAACCCCCGGGGAGGCAGAAACGAGCAGGGCCTTGCATACACGACTAAGTTCGTTTAATGCTAAAAAAAATGCAGCTGGGAAACAAGACAACCCCCAAAAATCCCCCAGGAATACGGCCCAAAATCACCGGCTCGCTTCTCATGATCCGCCTCCAAGCATCCCCGTGGCGACAACCAAGAGAGCAGTCGTCCAATCTAGAGCAACGGACGGCAGCAATTCATCTGGCTGCTGGTGCTGGTACTGGTGCTGGTGCTCATGCGGCAGCTCCTTGAAGCTCCATTGCCGCAACTGGCATCCGACACAGGGCCATGTGACGCCCTTTGCTCCTCTGAGGCAAACTATCGATGCAGTGTTCTCTCTCTTGCTCGTTGTCATGCCCCGTCTCCATTCCATGGCATCTCCGAACCTCGTCGATCTCGTCCAAGGACACACGGCTACTGGTCGGGGGGCAACCAAAGCCCACCGGAAATGTGTCTCGATGCGGTTTGATACATGGCATGGCGTGCTGTCCTTTGACTGCAGAAATAGGCATAACTGAACATTAGTTGCCTGCCACTCTCCACAACACCACTCCGAACGACCGAGGACCGCGCGAATCGAGTATGTGGCGGCCTCTCTTATCGCCCGGTTTGGACGTAGCAGATGGTCATTCGAAGATATCGGCTAAAGATCATCCCCGCAATGTTGTGCAAAATACAGATTACGCGAGGTCCAGCATTGGTTATCCCAATCCCAATCACGGAGCGTTGACACATCGAAACTGCAGGGGACTCGCTCAAGATACGATGTGGCGAGTATACATCGAAACTACCTCTACACTCCTTGATTGCCACGTCCAGATTGCTTCGTTCCCATCGAAATACCCCTTTTGGACTGGCTGCAGGTGGCTCACACAATCTCCATATGAAATCCTTTTCCTACGAGGCCATCTCTGGGCTTAAATATTCAAAGACAGTGGCAAATAACCCCCCACGAGTTTACCCCTGAAAAAGGAAAAGCCTATAGCCAGGTCACCAGAGTCCAGTTTTGTTGGCAAGTACTACTGAATAACACGTGTGGTACCGTAATACTTTGCCATCCATTTCTCCGAGCCGAGGCTACGGGCCTTGATTATGCTTCAGGGCTGCCCCAGCTTTGTGACTACGAAAACTAGACAGATAGCTTGATTTGTGAAGTGGCTGTTATCTGGAATAAAATGAATTGTCTGTTGCTTAAATTGGCAACAGTCACGTCTATGATCTTAGTGATAAGAGGCTGGAGAAACACATTGCATAAAGCAAAGACATTTGCCGCTTCCTAGCTCCAAGATGCCTTTTTTGTCACTTTGATATTTACAATCGTTCGTTGCAAGGCGTTCTCATGCCGGCATTTTCAACTGATTTCCTTTCTCTTTCCTAACGGGCGCCAGTTGAATCGCAAGAGTCGTCCGTGTGGCCCAATGGTCACGATAACTCGTTTGGTTTTGAAATTGACTCTCGACTCAGAGCCAGTACTTCGTATTTCAAGAGAAAGCAAGTCTTCCAGAACTTTCCACCATTCCAGTAATAGCTCACTTAGCAGTAAAAGGCTTGGGGAGCGTCTTGCGACGAAGGCAGTCGCTGCACTCTTCCGGCTCGTAGATGATGTCGTGGGCAGCTGACGTCCCTTTGCAGCCGTTGAACAACTTCTCACACCACCGGATCTGGAAGTATCCGACGTGTCCACACGACCATTGCTTATCAACCTGAACACACATGATTCTCCGTGACGCCGCCTCCGTCCCGGCGCCTGGCCGTGCCCCCGGGGCGGAGCTGTATGGCCTCAGCTCCGAGTTTCTCCAGGGGTGGAGTGATCTTGAGCTTCGGCCCTAAATCAAGCTTTGTTTCTCGTCTGCGGTCCCAGGGGGGTCGCCGGGAATAACCATGGGATTGGCGTTTTCGCGGTTTCACAGCCCTCCGAAACGACGAGGTTCGGTATTCTTTCTTCGCTCACCGCAGAGATGCTCTCGTGATGGCGGACTTCTTCATGGCTTGATAGGTCTGGGCGGGCTTATACAAGTGGTCCCGCGGGTAGAGCCGGCGTCCTCTAAACGGCATGCTCCCCCCAACAACAGGCAGCGCTTTGTCCACGGAATGCCGAGATATCTGGCCTTTTCCAAGACTTGAGGGAAGCTGTCAACGTCCGGCACGCCACCCGAAGACGAGCTAAAGCGGGAGAATAAGACAACAAGAGTTAAAGAGTTTAAGAGAGACAAGTTGCGAAAGCGGAGAAACATTTCGGTGAGGCCAGGGTTTCTTTCCATACTATGACTATTCAGGGCTTGCCTAACCTCCACTTCGAGGCCGCATCGAATCGAATTTCCATCCCCACTTATCCCAATGACCAGTCATTCCCGTCTTGAATGCGGATACGACGTATAGAGAAAATATTGGCAGCATGGCGTGACATGTTTCCCAGACGCCACATCCGACCTCTTGGGAGAGAAGAAGACGCGCCATTGAGCCTCGGCGATTTAGCGGTAGTCTGCGATGCTTGAGCAAAACCTTCGACTGAGCCTCATTTCTGGAATACAGACCTTCTCCCCGGGTCATTCATCAGTACACCTGTCGATTACAGGAGGATCAACAGGAAAGATGAGCGCTGTCAGCTCTCAATAAAATCCATTGGCTAGGAAGCGTCCCGTCTGGCCACTGCGTAGTCAGAATGCGCCATTGGCCAATGGTAGACCGACAAGGTATACCAATTCTGTAACGATCCTGGAGGATGCAACCGCGCAACCCCGCCTTCTTGCATCTCGGCTGCGTTCTCAAACCATCATTGACTGTGAATTTGAAGCGGAATATATGTGATATCCATAGGATTTCATATTCTGGGAGAGACGTCGAAGTCTCCTTATTTCCTCTTCTTTGGCCGTTACCTCACAAGTAACTAGAGGCATCATCTTCTCATCTCGCAAAAGACATATTGCAGCGTCGGCTCAGCGCTGGTATGGATGATGGCGCTGTTTGATATTGAGGCGTCGCCTATAAATTTGAGCGCCGTCACCATTGGCTTGTTGACACTGGCGTTTGTGCTCCGCTATACGTCAGGAAAACAGCTGCATCCAAGCGAACCAACGGTAATTCAGCCGTGGGTTCCTCTCATAGGTCATTTATTGGGCATGGCGACGCAAGGTGGCCGCTATATCAAGCGTCTTGGGTCAGAGTCAAATCTATAGTCGCATAGATTGTGAGATTTTGTACTGATATCTCCTAGGTTGTCTCATTCTGATGAGCCGATTCTGACTCTGCCCGTCCCAGGATCTCGAATATATGTTGTTACGGAGCCTTCATTGGCTGCTAGCGTTCAGCGCAATACCAAGACATTATCAATGTCGCCTCTGCTACCGGAGATAACCAAGCGGGTTCTAGGACTCGATGAGAAAACGTGTCGCGTAATCGGACAGAATCTGGATCCGGAACCGGGGGAGCCCCGTGGGTTCTTTGCCGACATCCATGATTGGGTATATTCTTCCTTTGGGCCTGGTGAATATGTGAATACATTAAGCTGCGAAGCCGCACAGGAGCTATGTTTCCAGCTGCTTCAAGAAATTGAAGCCTCTAACAGCACTGGTCATGTCTCCAAGCCTGTTGATCTTCTGGCCTGGATTCGACATATGGTTACCGTGGGCACAGGAAAGTTTCTCTTTGGGCCCAATAATCCTATTTCGAAGGAGCCAGACTTGGAGCATGATTTCTGGGCATTCGACCACGGCCTTGGCGGACTGCTTATCGGGATCTTGCCGTCTCTCACGGCTCCTAAAGCATACAAGGGCCGAGAGAGGTTAACGGCGGCGTTCCGCAAGTATTTGGAAGCTGGTCATTTGGATTCAGCGTCGTTGATTGTCCAAGGTAGAGCGCGGATCGAGAAGGAATATGGCATGGATATAGATATGACAGCTCGGTCGGCTTTGTCGTTCCTTTTTGCTGGTATTGTAAATGCGACGACTACAACTTTCTGGGTGGTATTAAGGATTTTTGCGGATCAACAACTCCTTGACCAAGTGCGCCAGGAAATCCATCATGCGCTAGAACTCAGCAGCCAGCGCTCTGGGCCGGATTCATTGAGCATCGGGGTAGTCAAAGAAACGTGCAAAACGTTATTCGCCGTTTATAGGGAGAGTCTACGCGTCGGGTCGGAGAATTTCTCTGTTCGGTTGATCAAAGAGGATACGATGCTGGCCGACCGGTACTTTTTGAAGAAGGGTGCTGTTGTCCAGATATCTGGCGGAGCAATTCACGCCAGGAGCACCATCTGGGGCCAAGACGTAGACGAGTTCAACCCTGGCAGGTTTCTCAAAGAGAAGGGGAAAAGCGATGGCTTTCACCCAGCAGCGTTTCGGGGATTCGGCGGTGGCAAGACTCTGTGTCCTGGCCGTGACTTTGCCACCAATGAGATTCTGCTATTTGCCGCTATGATCATCCATGCGGTTGATATCGTTGCTCCTGATGGAGGTACCGTCGTTGTTCCTGAGAAAGACGACCGAATAATGCCGGTTCACATTCTCGAGCCGGTGACGAACCCCAAAGTCATCATCAGGCCCAGAGTAGATGATGCAGGGATGCTGAGTCGGCTTAAAGCTGTGATGTAAAAGACAACCCATAGCAACTAGTCATGCGACTGTGTGTATCTGGGCAAAGAGGATTTCTGGTGTTGTATTCGATGCTTGGTGGCAGTGTCTTATATCGCGATGCGTTTGCAACTTTGCTGTACGATCCTTTAACAAATTCGTTGTTGAGAAATGCCTGAAAGTATGTGAATCCTGCCAACGACACAATTTTAACAGTAAAAGGAGCTTTCGAAAAAATATACATAGGAAGGAGGTGCCGGGCCGTCGTGCACCCGCTCGCTTGTGGCAGGTGCGACTGGCAGCGCCGACAATCTGCAGGCACGAGCTCGGTCAGCTACCATCGCCAAAGTTTTCTGTGTTTGCCCATCATCTCCTCGTTTCCATCATCTTTTGCGCGATAGACCGGAGATGCCAAACGCGCAACCAGAATCAGATGGGAGAAAAATAACCGCCGTCGATGCACAAACAAAGTAGCCCATCAGCTGCCCACGTTTGCACCACTCCTCTACCGCCGTGAAGCCACCTCTTACAATCTCTTTCCCGACATCTTACTAAAACACCATAACCGAATCGCAGTCCGGGTTTGGAGAGAAACGATACTCGAGTTTGGACGGAACATAGAAGCCCTGTGGATAGACGCCCCTCTCGACCGTTTATATCCTGCATCTCTCAGGAAGCCCAGAGTCTTGGTTCTTACGATGGCACCAGCCTTGACGTTCTTTTTCTGCATCTTCCAAATTACTCTCCTGCTCCTTAATGGAGTTCTCGGATTCTCATGGGGAGGGCGCAGGGGCGGCGGCAGTGAGTCGTCAATATCCTATTCACACACTTCCCCCCTACCAGATACAAACTGTTGCTAATCTGGTCCCAGGGCTTAACTATTCTGCTGATTTGCCATCGTCCGGAAGTCGTTCTACTATCACCTCCAGACTTGACTCTTCACAACTGCCTGCCATGTATGCCACTGCGCTCAGCGAGTTGCAGGAGCTGGAATCGGAGCCCTTATGCCACCGTACTGCGGCCCGCCTTTTGATCAACAACTGCCAACTACTCGATGGCCGGAATGATGCAACAATGTTGACTGATAGTGGAAGAGCGGCCCGTGATTTTGTCGACTCATATGCTGCAAGCCTAGCCATATGTGACTTGGAAAGAGGTAGCTTCACTATCCCCTCCCCTTGCTCCAAGTTTCAGGAATCGATACTCGCCCGTATGTCTCCGCCGACCAAGCCACAACTACACGTAACGACATCCGAGATCGATGGCTGCCTCGAGGGACTGGCACAGTCAGATTCCGCCTGGAATACTTGGGTGAGCTATCGCCATAAGACGTTGCGATTTTGCGAAGCAGCTCGTGCGGACAACGAGAAAGGTATGTAGCTTGTGTAACCCTGTGACACAACAAAGGGGCTCGACTAATCCTATTCTAGATCAAAACATCCGACTCCATCAGAGGCTGACTAGTATTCTTGCGAAATTGACGACACAGCTCGAAGAAGATATAGAGGCACGGTTTCAATCAATGAACAAAATGTTCGAGGAAGCAGAAGCCACTGTGGAGAATCTAAAGCCTCAGATGAATCATCTCAAAAGTAGCATCACAGAGGTAGATGCGCTATTCAGAGATCACATAGTTCAAAACGTACAGGTCAGCATATTAGATTCACATAATAGTTCTCAGGATTGACACTAACAGAGCTTACAGCAATCAGCGGACTTTGTTACTCATGGACTTGGCGAGGCAAGGCAATTACAAACACTGCTATCCATGCTGGTCGACGTGACACAGAATCAGAGTCACGATTTAACAACTTCTCATGAGTCTGCTTTACAAGAGGCCACACTACGAATCACCAATGAAGTGGACGTCATTTTGGCAGCGCTTGGCGCGGCAACCGCCTCGTCCACATATCTGCATAGAGAAATTGTGAGTTACCTTTGCATATGACATTTTCCCTCCCCTGACCTTTGGTTAGGAAATCTCTCAGTCCGCAGCTGCAGCAGTTGCGTTAAGGCAGGAGAGTATAGAGACGGTACGTTGCCCGTGTTGGTTCCTGTCCAAAACGCGAGTAGCTGATGGAGTTTGAATAGGGCATGAAAAAACTCGAAGGTTTAGCTGACTCCTTACTGGCTCAGCACAAAGGCCACCAAGAACAGCTTGTTTCTGCCCAGCAAACAGCTTCGGATCTGATAGACATTCTAGACTCAGCTTCGTCATCAGCCGTCACCCTTCGAGGCTCCATCTACAGCGGCTTTGGCTGGGGTTCTTGGTGGCCGCACGTATTTTGCCCACTCATGTCTCTGGTTGTTGGCTCGTATGGACTCCCACCTTCTGCAACACGAAATATTATGCTTATTAGTTTAGGTGAGTGATACTGGGGTAGATCAGCCGTCCTCGGTGCGAAATGTTAACAAAAGCAAAACATAGGCGAGATGGTTGGATTCGGAATATCCATTGTCAAGCATTATGGAAGTGATATTCACACAGCATTTTCGTCTCATAACAAGGTGCCCCTCAGAGCGAATTCGACACCATCATTTGATGAGGCTATTTATTCGAATAATGGGCTTTCCCGCGACGATCTTCACCAATTTAAACTCGACGAGGCTTCTCGAGCGTAACAGCGGAAATCATTGGGTTTCCATTTTTTTTGAAAGGTATATGGGGATATGGCGTTTGGGACACGAATACTCTGGAGTGGCGTTTTCATATTAGTATTCCAGAAGCGGCTCTAACGGACAGGGTCACCACCAAATATTATTGAAGCAGGAGTTTAATGGGTTTCGAAATACGCAAGCAATCATCTAGATCAGTTGTGGATGGGCAGTTTTGGTTCGTTGGGCAACACAGTTATGGATCGATCTAAAGGCTGATCACCACGCAGCCTTCCGGTCTGTTCCGCACGAAACCGGTGGCCTCGTGGCCTCTTGGGAGAGAGTTCCTACTAGTTCTTATGTGGAATCATGGAGAATATTAGCATGGGATAGCCTATTATCACTGAACCTGACTCGAGTTTCGGGATTTGATAACAGAAATATCGAGTACAGCTAGCTAGTGACCGAATCGCGGGGTCCAGCCGCGCCGTGCAATTGGACAGACCCGGCGCCCTCTCCGCAGTCGATGTCAGCTTTTCGCCGGCTTTCGGTCAAGATTGGGTTACCCCATATGGAGTTGCGCATTTATAGCTGACTTTATCTCGACCGGGCCGGTTCCGGTTTACTAGAAAACATCTCTTGGCACTCAACTTTGTCCTTTCAAAGATTCCTCGGTACACTTTGACTTGTGTTGGCATTTGAATTTCTGGGACAATGGCGTCGAATTTGAAGATTGCGCTGGTTCAGCTGTATTCCAAGGTGAGTTTGCATTCCTGACGTATTGCCTTGGCATTCGTTGCCCGTGTGCCACCAGCGACCCCTGCTGCAGCTCCAAGGAAGCAATTATGAAGACTGATCTTGGCTCCTAATTGTTCACCAACTTTAGCCGCTCGACGTAGCTGGCAACTTTGCTCGCGCAGAGTCATACATCCGCAAAGCCGCCTCACAGGGCGCGAACCTGGTGGTCCTTCCTGAGTACCATCTCGGCTCATGGAAGCCCGACTCCAAGATCCTCCTCGCCACGGCCAAGGAGCAGACGCCATATCTTGCACGGTATCAGGCCATTGCCAAGGAGCTCGGCATCGCCATTGCCCCGGGCACGATCCTGGAGCCCATACCTGCGGAGGAAGGCAACGCCTCCATGACTGAAGGAATTGCGAATGCGGCGTACTTTATTGGCCCGGACGGCGCCGTCCTGGGACGCTACCAGAAGAAGAACTTGTGGCACCCCGAGAGAGACCACCTGACGGCCGATGGATTGACGCCGCACAGGGCGTTTGATACTCCCTGGGGTCGTGTCGGACTCATCATCTGCTGGGACTTGGCCTTCCCCGAGGCATGCCGTGCGCTGGTTGCCGACGGGGCCAAGTTCGTCGTGTGCCCTACCTTTTGGCTCAACAGCGACGGAGGCGATATCGGTGCCGAGGTGAACCCGGAATGCGAGCGCCTGTTCTTGGAGAACGTGGCCGTGGCCCGAGCATTCGAGAACACGTGCGGCTTTGTGTTCTGCAACACGGGCGCACCGTTGGGAAGCGGAACGAGTGGCAAGGACGAAGAGGGCACAGAGTTTATTGGCCTGACACAGGTGGCGATGCCGCTGCAGGGAGCCCTTGGCAAGCTTGGAGTTGAGGAGGCGATGACTGTGGTGGACGTTGATCTGAAGGTCCTGGACATTGCAGAGGAGGTGTACAAGGTGAGGGCGGATATCGCCATAGAGGGATGGCACTATGGACATACTCTGCAGCGCAGAGAGTGAAGGTTGGCGAGCGATTGATTTTTGAGAATGATGGAATTCCATCATTGTGTATATATGTATAAGTATATACTTGGGATAAACATGAAAGAAAAAAAGACAGTAAAACACTCATACTATATAAATGCTTCTGCTTGCCATGGTGGTATGCTGAGAGCACTTGGTCATTTCATCCTCGATAAACACTGAGATGCCTTTTTTCTTCGCTCCATTCGTTGCTGTAATAAAAGAGAGAAAAGGCGGAAAGCGCACACGCTGGACATGTTCCTCTCAAAACGTAACATAGGTAAGCAATGTAAATCATTGACCATTCCCTTCCCTCGACAGCCTGTCCCTCCGCCGCCTGTCCCTCTCCGCCAAGGCCACCGCCCGATGAAACTTCCTACGCAGCTTGACCCTGGGCTCGTCGTGCTTGAACAGGAGCCGGTCGAGCATCTCGCGGGCCTTCTCCTTGCGCCGCCGCGCATCGCCGTCGTCGTCGGGGGCGCGCCGCAGGTCGCCGACGCGGACGACGTATTTCAGCTGGGCGTCGTCGCGGTCCGTCCAGATGCCCTCGTGGTTGGGCGGGATGCCCTGGCCGTCCCTGAGGCTGGCGAGGACGGCCTCCATGGCTTCGCCGGGGGTCATTGTGGTGCGGCGCATGGCTTCGATGATGATGTCCTCGGAGAAGCCCTGGTCGCGGTAGTGTTGCTTCCAGGAGATGAACTGTTCCTGGCTCTGCTGGACGACTTCTGGGTCGGTGTCGCTCGAGTCGGCTGCGTCTTGGTGCCATCGCTGCCGCTGCAGTTCCTGTTCCTGTGCTTCATCACCTTGCTGCTCTTCTTGCTGCTGCTGTTGCTGTTGTTGCTCTTCCTCGCGCCGCCTTTCTTCCTGGCGTAGTTCTTGCTGCCGATGCTCTTCCAATCGTTGCTGCTGCCGCTGCTGTTGCCGTAGTCGTCGTTCTTGTTCCAGCTGCCGCCTCTTTTCTCGCCTCTCCTCAAGCTGCATGAGCCGAGGTTCTCGAGGCACTTGAAAAGACGCCGGGAGCTCGCGCCTCTTAGGTCTCGACTTTGTCGGCGTAGATGTGGTTGAGTCTTCCTCTTGTATTGTTTCAAGTTGACTATTCCGATGGGGAAAAGATGCTGTCGGACTATAATAGAGAGTGGGGGTCCTTGATTCACCCTGTTCGGGGCTCGCAATCGAATCAGATTCGCTTCGTAGCTGTTGGGAGGGAGTCATATCTGGCTCATCAGGCGATCGCTGGTGTTGTTGATTATGCCGTGGTGTCCTTTGCTGCGAGTCCTCCACCACCTCTGGCAATTCTTGCTCTTGGTCTGCCGTGCTTTGTAGATTACCTGGTGCTGATACTGGTGCGGACGGTGGCCTACCGGTCTTCAGCTTGTCTTCGGGAGTCACTGGAATCTCGGCATGCACTGTTCGCCTTCGCTTGGCTAGTTTGGTTGGTGTCGAAAGCTGCCCATCTGGTAACCTCTTCCTCAGTTCGATACCGCCGGTGTCGTTTGATAATGGAGATGCTGCGCCGTTTTTCTGTGAGGCCCGTGGTGTTCTGGATTCCGCCTCAGTTTCTCCCTCTCCTATGAGCGTTTCCTCGCCTTCAGCAATCTCCTCATCAGGATCCTCCTCGTTCTCTTCAAAGCTCATCATGGCCTCTACGAAGTCTGCGAGATGACAATTGTAGCTCGATCTCAGTAAAGCAGCGACGGCCTCGCCGTTTCGCACCAGCCCGAGTCCCACGTTCTCTGCCACTTGCCGCCAGTCCAGTTCATCTGGGGGTAGTTCTTGCGCGCTAACTGCGCGAAACAATTCCCACAGGTCTACTTCTTTTTTCCCAATAACACACCGCGTGTCAAGTGCCTTGCCATTTGCCTCGCAGTAGTCTTGGAGATCGTTGAGGAACTGCTCTCTCTCCGAGAAGGAAGATAGAGCTTGGCTGTCGTCATTTTCAGTGTCTTGTTCCGCATTTCTTTCCTCTTCCTCTCTTAATTCGCCTTCTGGTTCCATTCTAGCACTTTCCTTTTGCTTATTTTCCTGTTTTGATTCCCTCTCAGCCTCTCTGACAGTAGCTGACCTAGCTCCACCAGCCGTATCGTTATGGATAGCCGTGTCCTCTTCTTCATTCCGCTCACTATTCTGCCTGGAGGGTGCGTCATCTGTGACATTTCTCCTATTGCGATCAGAGGATGCCACATCTCGAGGTCGAGGTTGTTCACTTCTAGGTATCCTAGGCGCCGGTACGTTGTGATTTTGAGGATTTCGGTTGGCGTTAGGGACAGCGTTGTTCTGAGGTGCCTGTGGCCAGTCCTCTCTCTGGTGTTTCCTGATGATATGCCTCGCGGTTACTGGGGCATTATCCACATCCACGTTGGCCAATCTTGCCAGGCGATCTATCTCTGCATTGGACCTTGCTGACAAGACCTTTACCCACCGGTTCCTCCATGACTGCCAAGGATGATGGGGATACTAGACATGATTAGAATATGGGGTTTTTTTTTTTTGGAAGTTAGATGGGGAACAAGAGGCAACTGATGCAGACATACTGCGTCTTCTAGCTCCATGTACATTTTATTCCCAGCCGTATTGATCCCATTCTTGAGAATCCACTTGGCAACAATGGCGTCGTCTTGTTCGGTGAACTTCGTCCGAGTTGTTTTGACATGTGCGCCCGTGAGCACTGATCGGTGCTGGTTGGGTGGAGGGCCTATGAGATATTTGTCTTCGACCTGTATAATGCCGGCGTTTACAGACTCTGTGATGTACTTCCACGAATATGAGCCCAGTGGTGCATCTTTTCGTGCGTGGTCTGCAATGAGCATGTCTGCATCTTTTTCCCGAGCGACGACAACGCCCGAGTTGCTCTGTGGGAAATGAAAACTGTTAGCAACAGGCTGAGCATAGTTGCAAGTTGTCATCATACCTGAATCTTGTCGAGAATGCTGTCTCTTTGGGGAACTCTTCTGGAAACCCAGAACTTGATATTCCTGAAGATGTTGCCACCCGCCGCCGCGCCTGTAACCCCATCATACGTAATGTGCGACGCCATTGCATACGATTGAATGCTGGTTTGAGAGTAAAAAATTCAATGGCGATGATCCCCGGTTATATGAATCCCCTAGAGTTGGATGAAATTCATGCTCAACGAGATGAAGAGCGTTGTTGCGCTGACGGGCGTTGACCGACTCCGAGGTGAGTGAAGGGATCGAGGCTCTGCAATATCAATCAAGGGAAAATCGAGTGAAAAGGGCAGAAACACGCCCCCAGCGGTGCTGCATGAGTTCAAATTCAGCGCCGAATCTCTTTGGCAACAAATCCCACGCTCTATTCCGCGTTCGTTTCTTTGCTGTCCGTGCCTTTCTGCTCATTCTTGACTGCCAAACTCATTCACCCAACGCATGAGACGCGTGATGGACGTCGCGGGGTCACGTGACACATGCGCTGCATTCCCTTGGCCTCTAGTTGCAAATGCAGTTGCAGTTACGGTGCAGTTGCAAGGCTACTATCGGGGGCCTAGGCGCCCCGCGATATGAATAGTAAACACCAATATTTTGCTTGCGATGCAGCTGGTGACAGCTGTTTGTCCAGCTCAGCCACCTTTCTATTATCCTTGCTCATTTGTTTCCTTTTGCTTCTTTTTCAGCGCGCTGCAGTACACGGGCTTCGTAGCATCTATTACATTTCTCTTGTTATTTCTTTCTTTCTTTCTTTCTTTTTTTATTTCCCCCCTCAAAAAAATTAAAGGTATAAGAGCTTTTAGTCCCTCAACGATATATTTTGGATCGTATATACGAAATTACAGCACAGGACTTCTCGGTCTGTACCTTTTAACTTCAGATGCCGTAGTCCTGCCTGCTCGACCCGTCCGCCACGATGGACACCCTAAAGAAGATTCTTATTGTAATTCTAGCCATATCTTTTATGGTATTCATTACCTTTTTCGGCAGACTTCCGGCTTTGAGGTGAGTTATAGAGGGGCATCTGTGTACAAGAGGGGCTTGTTACTGAACACATGAGGCACGTAGGAAAACGCCCATCGCCTGGTTATACAAGCTGATATGGATTCATTTCCCTAACCTGGTGACGAGTATAGACCAGACACTCACTGGTGGGCGAGTGACTGGATCGATGTCATGGATTTATAATCGCCTCATGTATGACCGTCATCCAACGATCGTGGTATGTAGTTGCAATGGCTCTCTATACATATGATCCACGGCTTACACATGTCTTCCAGATCTTCTTTTTATTGATCATGACGGTCTCTGAGTACATGTACCTCCCTGACGTCTGGCCCAGGATCGGCCTCTTCACAAAATTCACCGCCGCCATCGTCGTCATCCTGCCGTACGTGTTCCTGTATCTCGCCTGCTCCGCCGATCCAGGGTACATCACCCGCGAGAATCATGCGTACCACATGTCTCTCTACCCCTACGACTACGCCCTCTTCCACCCGGGCAACGAATGCCGCACCTGTCGGTTCCTGAAGCCCGCGCGGTCAAAGCACTGTGATGTCTGTAAACGCTGCATCGCAAGGGCCGATCACCACTGTGTCTTCATCAACTCGTGCGTGGGCTACGGCAACCACCACTGGTTCCTTCTCCTGCTTTTATCGACATGCGTCTTGGCGACCTACGGCGGCTTGCTAGGCCTCTACCTATTGACGTCGAAGATAAAAGAAGAGTACCCATTGTGGACCGTCTGGCCGGGCCAAGAGTTGGAATTCAGCGAGTATCTTGCTGTCTGGGGTTGGGGCCTCCACGGCGACATCCGCGTCGGCGCTGCCACTCTTCTCGCTCTCCTCACCTCTCCCCTAATATGGGCTCTCTTCATCTACACTGTCTTCCTCATCTACTGCGGAACCACGACCAACGAGTCCATGAAATGGACAGACTACAAGGAGGACATGAGGGACGGCTATGCCTTTCAACGTCCCTTGGCGCCTAACCGGCCGCGTAACCTGCGGTTGGAGCCACTGTGTCCTCGGTGGCCCTCGTCGCCAGAGCACATCATATTGGCCACCCAAGACGCGCAGCCGCCAAGCAACCAAGGGAATTACCCAGGCGAGGGCGAGTGGGAGCATGTATGGGACCTAAAAACCGTCGACAACTTATACGACATGGGATTGTGGCATAACCTTGGCGACGTCTTCTTTTCCAACTATGCATTTGATGACGGAACAGGGGAGCCCCCAGCCGAACGTCGACCTCGAGGGCGGAGTTTTTCCAACACCAAGTCTGGATATCCTCAATAAAGAAAAAAGAGCTCTTACGCTACATTCGCGGCATGAGAATGAAACAAATTCATCGATACTGTTGGAATAATGGGTTTTTATATTGTATTTCCCCCCCTTTCTTGTTGGACGTCTTCGTATCATCATTCATGTTCGTCGTATCTACACGCGTCTAGGTCTTGCGTAGACCTACCAAGACTACCTAGTAATAAAGTATATACCCATCCGCCACCATTGGCAGAGATGCCGACCCCTTGTCTCTACCCTCATCTAGAGCGCTTTGATTATAAAGAAAAAATGTGCGTGTTTCCAATTGATGTGTTTTTCAGCTTATAGAATGGTACCAAATCTGATTCCCCAAAAGTTAGTCTTGTTCTGGAGGGCTTCGACATGTTCAGCGAATGATGAAAACTTACCCAAAGGTCTGCTTGATGCTTCGCACGTAATACTCGCCCCAGTTACGCCTAGTCACGTCTTCCTGGCCGACAGGAACACCCTCCCAGGTGACGCGCATGACGGTAACGTGGTCGATGTCGTTCTGGTCAAACTCAATGTTGAGCTTCGAGTAGTGGCCGGCTGGCCATTGGTTCAATCTCCAGGCCTGAACAATCTTCTTGGGCTTTTCCAGCTCAAGGTATTCTCCGCAGACGTTGCCGTCAAAGAGCTCAAACTTGCCTCCTGCCTTTGCTCCCTCAAACACCTTTGGCGGCGCCCGAGTGAAGGCAGCCAATCGCTGAGGGTCGACAAAGGTCTGATACAGCTCCTCGGCAGTAGTACGGAACTCTTGGTCGTCACGCACTGTCACCGTGTTGACGACGCCCGAGCTGCTGGTTTGAGAAGTTGTGGGTTGAGCTGCAGCCTTTGGTGCAGCCTGGGGGAGGGTTCGCGGGGTAGAGAAGCCGCTGGAAGGATTGGAGCCGGGGGCATGCTGGATATCCTTTCCATGCTCAGTGATCAAGGCACCAGCAAGTTTCTGAAACTCTTTTCGGAGCTGAGGAACGAGCTTTGACCGCACGAGATCCTTGACGGGCTGCTTCTCCTTTGACTCTGAGAAGATGTCAATCTCAAACTAGATGCGGGTCGTTAGCTAAATGCGAGAAGAAGGCAAGGCTAGAGGGCAACTATACATACCACGTACTCGTCCTCTTCCGTATCGTGGGCAATCTCGGGAACAGTAATGTTACCAGAGACCTCGTCGATCTCGGCAGTGGACCCTAGGGGGAAAGTCAGCCCCAGACGCCCTCACCATGAACGTTGAGGTCTACCATACCAGAATACTCCAGCACTAGCTTAACATCAAAGATGGTGATGACTTTCCCCTTGCGTTGGCTGACGTCAACGTCACCACTCATGCTCTGGACCTTGGTAACTCTGGCCTTGACGTCTCCATTTTCGGTCTCAAGCTTGGTCAAGTTTTCCTCGAACCATTCTTTTGCCCAGGCAGACGCATCCTTGTTCACCCAGTGCCAGTTGTTGGGGTTGTGCAGAACCATTTTGACGAGCAAGCTTAGAGAATAGAAAAATTTTAACCGGTCGTCCGCGCAGCGGGCAGGTCCTGTTCGATCCAGTGGTTAGCTTCAATGTCAACCCTAGATCGAGCAGAAGAACAAGGCATAATTTTGAGTTTGCAAACAAAGGTTCAGAAGTGGTCTTGGACCTAAGCATTTTGGTCATCACTGAAAGGGAGTACAAATCACTCTATGACTGGTGCCAGCTGGTATCTCATCATGTAGGGGCTATGCAATGGTGGGCAGTTGTATGGGAAGCTTCGTATTCAACGTACCGTATTGATTAGAGCTGATTAAGAAGTAAGAGTATGGCGTGAGGGTGGAATGTTGGTTTGAAGCAGAGAAGGAGAGAATTGTCGGGCTGCTTGAAGAAGGAAGAAAGAGACCTTCAGAAGCCTCTAGAATTTTTATGAGCCTCGTCTCCACCTTTTGCTGTTAGTGTAATTGGCTGGTCAACGTAGCCTCACGAAATAAATCAATTATTACGTAAGCCGTATAGAGCAACGTAATTCGTGAATGGACTCAAGCACGTCCTACAGGACACATGTGCACTTGGGTGGCTCTGCGGCTGGCGGCATATTTGCCTTGTGCACGCACGATTAGGTGGGAGATGATGGTGACAGTAATAGCTCGAGGACAGAGGGAGGCGATTAGAAGGCCCCTAAACTCCTGCTATGCTTGATCTGCTTCACACCTCTCTGGGACTTCGGTGCATTGAGACGCCGACTTGACAGCTAGATAAGGAGCAGCTCCGATTGGCCGTGAGATTTCACAAACAAGACAAAAGGGGAATGCTCATGTTATCCGGAACATCCGCTATACACCCGCAGCTCTATCGTGCAAGGCAGCTGAAGAGTTCGAGTAAGCTTGAAGAGGGTTAAGTTTTGTGACTCCTTGAGCGATGTGCTGCCGAGCCATTCCCGTGGCACAAGAATGATTAAGATTAAGCCTTGGTGAAGTAAGTCAAGTGACATATCCTCACCCAATATACCGGTACTGCAATGCTAGGTCTTACGACCCGTCCGGACTCTGATTACTTGTGGATATTGTGCCGCTCAGACCCTTTTCTATAATTGTATTTGCTTGCCATTCATCGTGATCCGGTTGGGTGTGGGCACTCCGGTATGTGCAAGGCGCACGTAATGGAAGACAAATCATCTAAATATCTGTAGGGCCTATTACTTACATCACCAGAGTAACATCATGATTCCAGGTCCTTGGCACAGTCTCTATCCTCGTCCAAGCATCTGCGTATAATCCTTACCCTATAGCAGGAAGACTACAGCCGAGCGGCTGTTAATAACCACTTGCTGAAGGCGGCCCGTACTGTGTTAGTGGTTTAAATAGCCGCTTCAATAGGTGTGATTACTTCCGCTTATGTCAACGCCAGTTTGAGGAATCCATTCGACACAACAGGGCGTGCTAGTTTGCCCGCCGTGCCTC
Organism: Trichoderma aggressivum f. europaeum; assembly: GCF_033847375.1. Classification (NCBI taxonomy): domain Eukaryota; kingdom Fungi; phylum Ascomycota; class Sordariomycetes; order Hypocreales; family Hypocreaceae; genus Trichoderma; species Trichoderma aggressivum. The sequence goes on along the minus strand of NW_026946439.1, from coordinate 28,777 downwards.
ATTCTCAGCAAGAAGCTCAGTGAGAGGCGGGGCTAGCGCCCTTGAAGCTGAATCTGGCAGAGGAACCTGAAAGTCAGATTAGTAGAGCGGCCGAGTGCCGGGTCAGCGAGGCTGTACACTATTTGAGTCTGGCGCCGTTATCAGCGCGGTTGCATGACACGGGACCTCAGAATATAACGGCTGCCAAAAAAGAGTAATAGCATGTACTCCGTACTCCGTACTCTTCACAGACCATTGGCGAGCTCGTCATTGGGGGGAAAAGGGGAAATCTGACGCCCCTTATAGCAGATTCCAAATCGTAAAGGGTCGTCGATTGCTATTTTTTGCTTCCGGCCATCTTACCAAGGGGAATGTGGAAGGGCAAGGATGAGTATGCGCAAAAATGCCGGCCGGGTGGTTATAAGCCCACCAACTGCCGAAAGAGCAGGGCTACAGAGGACAAATTGATGCACTCTTTGTGTATGTCCGAGTATGTTATCTGTATCGTATCATGAACTTGAAGATGGAAAAAAGCAGATAAAACAAGTGAAAAGTCAAAAACCGAGCAAATAGTCTCGGAAAGGTAAAAGCGAGCAAATTCTGCAAGAAATCGTCCGTGTTTTCAGTTACCAATCCTTCCGTTCCTTTTTGTCGCTCCTTGATGCAGAATCCAAAGGTGGGAGCGCCGATCTATTCTTGGAGAATGGATCTCCGTCTGCAGCCCTGATTGGCAGCTATATTAGGAACACATGTGGTTCAATGGCTGCCGGCGCTTAGTAGCGCATTGTTTCTTCCAGCCAACAGGAGCCGGCTCTCGATAATAAACTTGCGTCGAAAGCAGAAGAAAAAAAAAAAAAGCGCGATCCACGCAGGGGCGGTCGCATGTCTAGTGGCAGACGCCTTCGTACCGAGTACTTGGTCGAATGTACCCCGTACCACCACCAGCACTGGATTTTCTCAAGGCACGCACTTCGCGATAGCCTCGATGTCTGCCTACCGTATTCCGTATTTCTCAGGCCACATCACATGTTTGTAACGCCGGTTTGGCATCCCACTCCTTATCCGTGCTTTCTGTAAATGTGCAAAGTAAAGCACGCCACATTGATCAGGTCAAGATGGGCAATGCAAGTTTCACACCTCCATGCAGCCTAAATCCCCAATCAACCTGTAACCAACAGTCGCATGCAGGCATGATTGATAAGGAAAAAAACGAACAATGCACGTTCGGTTGTCTTCTTGAAAACAGGCGGCCCACTTTGTCGTCACATTCCATCACACGCCGGTCCGTCCCTGGTATCTCATGGAGCGTCCGGGTATGCGCTTTAGGCAAATCCTGAGTCGACGGCGGGAATCCTTCAGCAGGCTTGCAGCCATCGAGATCCTTGGTTGCCATCTTGAAACAATAAAACGTCCATCCATCCAACTGCAGGTAATACCTGTGTTATAGGAGGTACAGTAGTGCCATGGAGGCGTTATAGGGACGGGAGGGATTCAACACACGTGCAGATGCTGCAGAGCGCATGTACGAGTATTACAGGTAGAAACAGCGGGTACAAAAGATCCCTGGTACCCTGTACATGGGATTTGCGCACTGGCGCCACAGGCTGGTCGCCTCGTCCGGGCTCGGCTTAGCGCGCCGCTTCCACAGGGACCGCCAAACTCGCGCTCGGCCAAGCACATCTCGCCATCACCACCAAACGGCCCCTCAATGCGCTGCCATGCGCGCTGCCTTGATGCATGCCTTGCCTCTTTTAATGGCTCGTGTCTGGCTGCGGTGTTAGTGTCCGAACTCGAACCGGTACGTCCAGGCCAAGCCAAAGCCCAGCCGCGCCGAATGTACATGCTCGTACCTCCGCCGCGGCTCGCTCCTTTTCCCACTACGGGATGCCGTGCGACTCGCCATGTTTGATCGCTTCCCGGTTGCCCATTCCTGCGTCAAGTGCCTGTCCGGAGTCCTGTACTCGTACAGGGAACATCTCGTGCCTGTACCGTACCTGTATGGTAGCAGCCCTGCTTCCTGGTCTTGTCGCTAGTCCGGCTCGGCTCTCCCCCCTCCTCGCCCTCTTCTCGCCCTCTCCTCGCCAATCCGAGCGCTCCTCGTCGACCGGCCTCTGTCCGCCACCTGAAATCGATGCTCTGGGTGTATCCAGGGATGCCAGGCGAGACCTCCAAATAGAACGAAACACAGACCTCATCTGGCATACCGCCTCCGAGTTGGTGTGGAGTGCGCTGCCGCCGATAGTTCTGACATCAGGTCCGGCCTGGGGTCCCATCTCCAGATCCAATCTTCCACCTGCCTTCCAAGTCGCATCCCTCGGCAGCCTCAGCACTCCTCAGCAAGCCTCTTTGTGCCCCCCAGGTCAAGGGTCAAGGGTCACCGATTTAGGAGACGGCGGGCGGTTGGGCCTCTGGGAGCTTGAGCCAATATGTCTTCCTCCTCTCCCCGTGATCCCACGCGTCTTCGCCATGCCCTTCATCCGCTCTCAACCACGTCCTTGGCGGGCTACGGTAACCAGCTCGTTTCGCCCATATCCGCTGTGTCCATGGCTTCCTCTCATGTCCAGACGATACACACGCCTGGCAGCGCCATCCTGCCGTATAATCCGCAGGAATGGGTAGCATCGCCAGCCGCCATGGCAGCGACAGAGAGGCCTCTGCAGTTTGTGGGCAGTGAAGCTCAGGGTGGGGATCCCTTTCTCATTTTTCTCGTTGATACTCTCCCTTGATAGCTGTTTTTAGAAACCTTTCCTACGTCTCTCCTAGATCTTTGCTGGGCCTCTTCAACATCTCCCTTCGGACCACCTGCAAATGGGCAACAGTGTAGTGTGCTGACCAGATTTGAAATGACAGCTTCACCATCAAACCCCCCTCCGCCTCCGCCATACACTCCTAGGAGAAACATGCAGCAACCTCGTCCTGCCAGTATGGTTTTCGAATACGTACCGGCGCAAGTGGCCGCCAATCCTCCTTCGCGCTTCTCTAACATGCTGGGTCACCGGCCCTCTCCCGAGCCGCCAGCTGCTGCTACCCGCTCATTTCCTCCTCCGCCGGGTGCGAGTGGCAGGGGAAGTTCTCGAGAGCGTCTCTTTGCGCTGGCATCTTTGGGAAGACGGAGAGACACCGAATCAGCCAGCTCCCCAGAGCCGATGCCCGCGTCTAGACGGAGCGTTGGCCCTGCCTTATTCCACGCCATGGAGCAAGAACGAGCCGCAGCCACATCTGCTGTCAACGTTGACGCATTTCCCCCGGCATCTCGTAGAGCTGCCTCCACGGGCGCCATCGATACGCCGACGTCTGCCCGCTCACGATCTACTTCTCAGACGAGGTGGGAGCCTGGCATGCCGCTCCCTCCGCCGCCGCCTGGGCCACCTCCGCCTTCGTCGAGCAGATCACAAAGCGTACAGGGCATGGACAGGAACAATGTGCCCATCATTTCCCCACCAACTCGCCGGCCTCCCCCTTCCGGTATATCGTCCCTAGGACCCGTTCCCCCAACGCCCGCCGACTGGGTTGACAGTGACACGCCGCCTGCCGCTCGACCACAGACCCAAGTATCCTCTGCGCAGTTACATCCTCTCGCGTCCGTCCAGACCGGCGAGTCGTCACGACAAATGCAGCTACCGCATCCCGCCCCGCCGGCAAAAGGGCGGTCTCCTAACCTGACAATTGATACGATGACTGCGAGCAATCCTAGCGAGCCCATAGAGCCACCCCTGAATTCATCAGGCAGCGCAAGTGGCTTGAATCGTGCCAAGGCTGTGCGCCATGACAAGACCATTTTACAGAGGAGAAGCGAGAGTCACTCTCGACATGAATCCAGGGGATCCATTGACAGCACGTTACAGGGACGGCATATTGCCGACATTGTTGTTCCCCCGGCTGGTGGCCTGGCTCGTAAGCTTACTGTTGGCAAGACAACTCCCCGGAGCAGTGGGAAAGCCCCCATGGACCAACCTCTTACTGGGGAATCATCAAGTCAGCATGATTCCCGTAATTCGACACCTCGGGCACCGGATTCGGCCACGTTATTACACCACGAAGCAGCCACGCCACCGTTTTCGCCAACACCAGGCAAGGCCTACCGACAACGCGGCGGAAGCCAAGGTGCTGTGCCAAAATCCCTCCCGACTCCGCCGCCTCAGACCAGGTCTGCCTCTGGATCGATGATTGCTGAGGCATCACGCCTCTCCGCGTCCATGGCGGCGTCGCCATCCAAAGAAGTGATTGTGAACCAGAGCGCTGCCGAATTCGCAACTGGCACCATCGAACGGTTTCGATCATTTGCGATTAAGGAAGCCTCGGCTGCCACAGACGCAGACCGAGTCCGCCTCTTCTCAGATTTCATAGTCACCGAATCCAGAATTCGACGTGAGAGATACTCATCAGCTATTGGCGCTATGGGGTCCGAGATCTTCGATTTGAGCCGTGATCTATTCCGCCCAATGAACGCTGCCCGGCGAGAGTCGATGAATTCACAGTCTCTGGGTGATTGGACTCCGGAGTCTTCAGAACCGAATCGGTCTCACAGGGGATCTGTCAGCTCTGTCCACCAGGCTGACGACTCATCGAGCTCGGCCCCGGCATCTAGCAGCCTCCCACCGTCCCCCGGGATAAAGCAGCCCCTTAACTGGGGCGGCACCGCAAATTATATGCCATCGCTCTCCCCCATCCTTAGCATGAGCGTGAGTGACAACCACGAGAATAGCTCACGTGGGAGACCCCCCAGTCGATGGTGGGAGACGGATTCGAATGGCGACCCGAATCGTGGTGGTTTTGAGAGATCCAAACGTGAGTCCAAGTACATGGGTGTTCCCAAGGACCAGTGGATCGAAGATGAGCAAAACACTCCGAATTATGCGCCTATAAGCGAGCAAGGCTCTTCGTCGGAGTATCCTCCGGAAAAAACAGGCTGGCATGACCAGGGAGAGGCGGCATGGACCCCTCAACCGTCGAACACGTCCGTGGCTTCTACCCCGTCGACGGCGACAAACAGGCATGGGCTTTTAGATGTTTCCAGATTGGTCACCATGCCACCCCCTTACCCAAGGCATCATCCTGCGGTCAATAATAACCATCCTGAGCTGACATCGATTCGTACCTCGGTACGATCTTTGAGCGAGCTGGCGGATATTGAGGGATCAAAAGAGAGATTTGCTTCCAGCAGCCTCCGGCGCCGAGAGGAGGCTACCAAGGCAGCAGGAGAGCGTCGCCTCGCGCTGAGGTCCAACCTGCAGAAAGAAATCAACTCGGGAAATTTGGGGTACGCCGATGCCGCGGCGATTGAATCCGACTTTAATGAACAGGAGAAGGATAAGAAGAAGGAGACGGAGAAGCTGGAATACGAGCATTTCCAGAACCAGGTGGTACTGCCGTTGAATGATATTCTGACGGAGCGAATCACTCGAGCGACAGAGCTGTTCGATGACCTGGCACGGCACTTATTCGACAGTAGCGAGATCGATGCCGACATGCCTCAAGAAGAAGGAGACGATAAGCCCGAGCTATTGGAGAAACTGACTCTCCTTAAATGGGTCTTTGAGCAGCGCGAGTCTCTGCACCGGGCCATCTACGACTTGCTATCGGACCGCAATGGCCGCTATCGTGACGTTGTGCTGACACCATATCGACTGTCTGGCAACACGGAGAAGCTCAAGTCGGCAGAGGCATTTTTCAGGGAGGACGCAGAGAAGCGAGAATACGCATTTGCCAACGAGGTGCTTAACCGGGCGCGTGAATTCAGGTCCGTGATGGAAGAGGCGGTTGCGCGCGGTATCGAGCTACAGCTTTCGGCGTTTTGGGATATTGCACCGCCGCTTTGCGGTCTTTTGGATACTATTCCGATGGATCTGGAGGATTTTGGTGTTCAAATCCCGGCATCAGAGTACGAGGAGAACCCGGCGTATCACGACCACCCGCTGCAGTACCTTTACAGCCTGCTGCTCCATGCCGAGAAGAGCACCTATCAGTTCATCGAGGCGCACACAAACCAGCTGTGTCTTCTCCATGAGGTCAAGGAGGCGGTTGTCAATGCCAAAGCCAGGGTGCTTGCGACGCAGCTTGCCGAAGTAGACGGCACACCCATCAGACCTGAGGATCGAGAGCTGCGGGCCAAGCAGATGCGAGAGGTGGAGAATCGCCGGCTGACGGAGGACCTCAAGGAAAAAGTACGTGTTGTACAGGACCAGTGGAATAGCTCACTGGGGACAGCCATGGCGGCAGTGAAGCAGCGGGCTGGCGAATGGCTGCTGCAGACGGGAGGATGGGACGAGTCTTTGGAAGATAACGGAGTTGGCGTGGTGTGAGCGTGCATTTGCTCGATTTTCATTTACCTTTTCTTCATCTACCCCCTTTCCATTCAGCTCATTCGTTTTTTTTTTTTTTTTTTTTTACATTCGACGGCGCTTTTTTTTTAACGACGACTTCAACGATGATGCAAAAGAGATGAAGAAAAGTGAAGAAGAGCTTTTCACGACATCTGATTATTGGCAAGCGAAGAGTTGGAATTGGCACACACATGCTTTGTGCCTGATTTTTGATACCCCATCGAGGAAATTTATACCTGGCCTGGAGCTTTGGCATTTTCGGATATTTCATTGTATATAAGTAGGTAGTAGTATATATATACAGCAGGTAGATATGTATGGCCGAACATGGCGCGTGTATACATATAAAAAACATGAGTGGATATTGATGTGGATATATCATTGTAGAGTCTCTTTCATCTTGCGATCTTGGTTGTTATAGTACTCCGTAAAGTGGCCGTTAATGCATGTCCCTCGCCTCACGCCAGCACGGGACGGTGCCTGGATGAGATGATTCCCGACACCTTCTCCTTGTCCCTCTCATTCCTCTCAGCTCTGTGCAGGTCCTGTGTTGCTGCGTTCCCAGTTGGTGTAGTGGTATATCCTCCCCTTTTGTTGTATGTGTACATGTGCGTGTCATTGTGACGCACCGAGCTCAATGAAGCTCACAGAGATTACTGTCTGTGGATATGGCCAACTCCGTTTGAGCGCTCGTTTCCGTCGAGCGCCAAATTGCTCCAGTGTAAGTGGTTTACAAATAGCCGCGCATAGCTACACAGCATTTCTGGCTTCTCCAACGCGTCCCATCTCTTCCCGCGCGGTTTCGCAGGATACGTGGGTATTTTCATATAAATAAAGCCGGGATAGGTCACACGACAGCATCCCACCCCCAAAAATCAGGTATAAAAAAAAAAGATAAGAGTCGAATAGTAGTAGAACACAAAGTAACATATAAAAAAAAGAAGAGGGAGAAGAAACAATTTTCATCTTTCTTCGCAGAGCTCGCGCTCACTGCGTCGTCTTCTTCTTCTTCTGCACCGAGGGAAGATCCATGCCGACTCTCCGGGCGGTTAAGCGGATGCGCTCGTCCTGGTCCATCTCCATGCCCGGGTTGTAGCGCTCGATGAGGGTGACGTACATGCGCTGGGCGCGGAGGTAGGCGATGAGCTGCTGGGCGAGCTGGGCCTGGTGTTCTAGGGCGTGTGAGGAGGAGGAGGAGGCAGAAGTTGAAGTTGAGGGAGAGTCGACGAAGGAGGAGCGGATGCGGCGGTGGAGAGGAGTTCGCGGAGAGGAGAGGATGGGGCGGGGCGGAAGCTCGCGGAGGAGGGAGCGGTAGAGGGAGCGGAGGTTGGCGGGGGAGGAAGCGGAAGCGGCCATTGCGGGAGGGAAGCTGGTGAGGTTTGTATCGTGTTGGAGGTTTAGAGGAAAAGAGGGTGGTTTGGTGGTGATGGGCAGAAGCTGGGGTGAGGCTATGGATTTAGTAGTTAGCACGGGTTAAGTTTAGTATGTTGCAAGCAATTCTCCCATCTGATGTGATTAGACGGCATTTTTTTTCTTCTCTGGCTCGGAAAATTGGGTGGCCGGAGCGCCGGGGGAGGAGCCCCGCCATCCAGGGAGCTCGTTAGCGGGCGCAGGGCGGCGGGACATCGGAGGCGGGTGTGGCGGGGTAAAAAACAGCAGCGAGGTTAGCAGTGGGTGGCAGCGATATCACGGGCCATCGGGAATCTCTTCGATATTAAAGATTGGTATATATATTCAACTGCTATTTAAACATCATCCCCTGTCGTATGGGTATCCATCTAGCAAAACACGCACCGAGAGACATCGTCCTTGTAGCTCACAATCAAGCCTTGCCCATCGTCTGACTGCGAGCTGAATGTCCTCTCCTCCTTCATCTCCACATAAACCACCGCCGTCGTCAGCCTCCAGTCCATCTTCTTCCCTCCCAAAGCTTCGATTCTTCCTCTTCCTCTTCCTCGTCCTTCCCGCCATCATCCTCATCCTCGCCCTCCTCCCCCCCTCCGCAGGCGCCACAACGGCTTCTCTATCGCTCTCCATCGCCCGCCTCGTCCACCACCCCGGACAACAGCTATCCTCCCTCGTCCGCCAAACTCGATTCTTCTCCCTCACCACCACCACCACCACCACCACCACCACCACCACCACAGCCGCAACCATGCGTCTGGACAAGTACGAAAAGGAGCTGCAAATCGCCCAGCTCGCCGTCCAGCGCGCCTCCATCCTCACCAAGCGCGTCTTCCACGAAAAGGCCAAGGGAACCGTCGACAAGAACGACAAGTCCCCCGTCACAATCGGCGACTTTGGCGCGCAGGCGCTCATCATCGCCGCCCTGCAGCACAACTTCCCGGACGATGCCATTGTCGCCGAGGAGGAGTCTGCGAAGCTCAAGGAGGATGCGAACCTGAGAGCCACGGTTTGGGACTTGGTCAAGGATACCAAGCTGGACGATGCTGCTGCCGAAACGCTGCTCGGCGGACCGGTCAAGGATGTCGATGCCATGGTTGAGCTCATCGACAAGGGAAACAGCCCGGGCGGCTCTCAGGGACGCATCTGGGCCATTGATCCTATCGACGGCACAAAGGGCTTCCTCCGCGGAGGCCAGTATGCCGTTTGCCTCGCCCTCATGGTCGACGGCGACGTCAAAGTCGGTGCCCTCGGATGCCCCAACCTCCCCATCGACGACTCTGCCCGTCTCACCTCCGGCATTGGCGAGAACCAGACCGACGAGGGCCACGGCGTGCTCTTCTCCGCTGTCCAAGGCCACGGCGCCACGAGCCGCCCACTCGCGACGGTCAATCTCCATGTCGAGGCCGGCACGCCCATTTCCATGCGCGCCATTGATGATTTGACAAAGGCCAACTTTTGCGAGAGCGTCGAAGCTGGGCACTCGTCCCACGGCGACCAGGCCGCCATCTCACAGAAGCTGGGAATCACCGCGCAGAGCGTCCGCATGGACAGCCAGGCCAAGTACGGCTCCATTGCCCGTGGCGCAGGCGACATCTACCTGCGCCTCCCCGTGAGCGCGACGTATCAGGAGAAGATCTGGGACCACGCTGCTGGCGATCTCATTGTGAGGGAATCGGGCGGCCAGGTTACGGATATTCACGGCAAGAGGCTGGACTTTGGCATCGGACGGACGCTCGCTGGCAACAAGGGTGTTGTCGCGGCGCCGTTGGCGGTGCATGGAAAGGTGTTGGAAGCGGTGCAGGAGGTTTTGAGTGCCAAGTTGTAAGATGTCTGCATGAGCGGTGATTGATGAATGAAACGTAAGAGATACCATCCTGAGGAACTTGATAAACTTGTATCCACACGCTTGATTGTTGAATGAATGACCATTGGCAATATACAGATATGGTATATATAGGTATATATATATATGTGTGTGTGTGTCTAAATACCTCGCAAAAGAGGCTCTTTTTTTCAACTGATGATAATACAAGTCTGTCAAACACCCGTACCAAAAGACCACATATTGTACATTTGTCGTTTCTCCCCCCTTACACTCCTTTTCATCCCTACTCATCACATCGTCATGACCCTTTACCCTCTCTCACGTCATAGTCATGTCGTTTATTTAATCTTCTTCTGCTTCAACTTGATCGTCTGGTCATTGATAAACACGCCCTTGCCCTTGTACGGCTCCGGCGGCCTCCACTTGCGCACCACGCCGGCGAAGCTCATGAGCACCTCGCGGTCGGGACCCTCGAGCAGGATGCGCGTCAGCGACGGCGTCGTGACGGTGACGCCCCGGGGGATGCCGACCTCGACGGGGTGCGTGAAGCCGAGCTTGAGGCAGAGGAACTTTTGGCCCGGGTATTCTTCCTTGGCGCCGCGCTGCTCGACGCTGGCGCGGTAGCCGACGCCGACGAGGCGGATGATGGCTGTGTGGCCTTCGGAGACGCCTGTGATGTGGTTGCTGAGGTAGGACCATGATGTGCCTGCATGGACTCGAGGTTAGCATTGTTCGACGAGAGCTTTCGTCTGTAAAGGAATAAGGGGTGTGGAATGACAACGTACCCCACATCTCTTTCTGCTCCTTGGCGTTTGGATCCCTCACGCTCAGTGTCGCAGTCTTGTCTTCTTCGCTCTGTACAATGTCCACAAACTCGGGCACATCCAGGTTCAATGTTCCTACGCCGCACGCACTCGTCAGTCCAACGCACTCCCTGTAAACCACGAAATCAAAATTCTTCAATGTGAATGGAAGAAGTCTTCCAATAGCTGTAACAGCAATTATACTGCCGACAAGAAGAAAAAAAAGCTACACACCCAGAGGTCCCTTGACAGTAATCGTCTTCCTCACCACAGGCTTATACGACGTCGCCGACCTCAACGTCCTGGGCTCGCCCATCAAAACCTCGACACCCGGGGGAATCGACAGCGGCGTCCTCCCCAGCTTCGACCCCCGGGCATGTGTCGTCGAAAACGGTCGTCGTGCGGAATGCCATGAGCTGCAGGCGGCGGTCGATGATGCCGGGAGGAGGGACGGAATCGGGCATGGTGAGGCTGCCGCCGCGGACAAGGCCTGGCTGAGAGCCTTGCCCCGGCGGGGAGCGAGAATGGCGGCCATTTGGGCTTTGGGGGAAGCTGGGCCGCGAGGGTTGGCGCAATCAACGGCTGTGGTTTGTCGTTTGTTCTTTTTTCGAGGTGGGTTGGTTTGGTGATGGCGCTGGGATGGGTTGAACTTTTTGCTGAGTCAGCACGTGGAGTGCGCATGTTGCATTATGCGCACTGTGTTATTGTTGATGCTGTTTGCAAGGTGCAATTCAATTCTTCTTGAGAAATTCTATTCAGGGGCACTTTCAAGGGAAAATATGTCTTGAGAGACAGATTCAATGACATAATTGCCGTTATAGATGTTTAATTAAATCCCAAAGCCTCTGACTACAGTCGTTCATCCCATGGTGAGTCAGGTCCAGCAAAATACATGTAGGTTTGTGCTGTCTCTAGTGTTAGTCGAGCCAGTCGTTCCACTGCATATCAACAAATTAGTAGGTTATGAGTACATGTAGTCAAAAGAGGTTTAACTGTCTCTCATGGGCCAAGTTAAATCAACCAATAGTTGGAAGTGGTATACTGGCTAAATTTTTGACCTAGGGGAAGAGTTGAGCTGTTGTTGTCTGCCAACTAACATCATTCTGGTTCAAGGCATATGGCGAGAATATTTGCCTCTGATAGTATAGCACACATACAATGAAGCGCAATTCCATTTCAATGCGCTTAGGTATCATGTATGTCCTCACTCCTACATGATAACGTCTTGCTTTTCAGCTGTTCTCGTGTCGCCCCGCATGTAGGCAGCGTTACTTAGTATGCATGCACATCAACGGATCGAAGCTGCATCCGTCCTAGCTGCTGCGATATCACAGCTGAACATACATCCAAGAAAAACAACCTAGGCATTTATAACACGGCGCTGCAAACATAAAGCTTACCGTATCCTCACTTCCTCATTGCATCTTGTCAGATTCAAGCATCTAAACAGAGCAGAAATTAGCCCACCATGCGATATCCAGAGTATGTCAAAACTGTCTCTTCTCTCGTGTCTGTTCTCACGAGAGTATAGGGGAACTATAGTGGAAGTTGAGTTGGACGACGACGAACCTTCCTACGGTACTATCGTTGCCATTCATGTGATTAATCCCTAGACTTTTTCTTGTGGAAATAGTAGTGAGGCTTACTGCTATTCAAGGATGGATACTACGTTGTCGAAGTCAACTAAAGGAGAACACTAGGTGCCAACTTGATCGTCGAACTCACCGAGTCGGATGTGAAGAAGGTGGATGAGGATCCAGAGGCTAGGCAAGAGTTGGAGTTCCTTCAGAGTTTGCGCAACCAACCAAACGAGTAATATATAGAATATTTAAAAGTTCCTTGACTAAAAGTTATAATATTCAACTTCAAGCCTTTTTCATCCCTATGTTGTTATCTGGGTTTATTCTAGATGACTTCCTCCTTTCCACTTCCCAGAACTTCCCATACTTTTCTACAGCCCCTCGCCCATGTTCTTTCTGAATCTCGGCCAGCCAATCCTCGTCCATCTCATCCCGCCAGTGAAAGTCCGGCGTTGCACCATTCTCAAGCAACATCTTGACAATATTCCAGTAGTCCATGATGATAGCAGCGTTTAATGCACTCCCATACTTACCACCTCGTCCATTAACAAGAGCCCTTTTCTCGATCAAAAGCTTGACAGATTCAGCTTGGCCAGACCACGCCGCTGCCTGCAGGGCCGTTCCGTGATCTCCCCCTTGGACGTTGGGATCTGCACCTAAGCCGAGTAGATACTCGATCCGTGATTGATTGATATCCAGCTTCCGTCTCTGTAAACGAAAAAGCCGATGCGGGACCGTGTCTGATTCTGCTGGAAGTCGGATACTCTTTGACGCAAGGTTCAGCTAGCCAAACATGCTGCTCATCGACAACAACCAAGCCAGATACGCATTCCAGAGCATGATGTCGACAAGACAGCTTTCCTGTTTCGTCAAGAGGAGCGTCTAGACTACTGGAGAGTTCCTCAGGCACCCTATATATTGTCGTGCCGTCGGGATTGTCAACTGGCGTTTCCGTCATCGTCACCATTCATTCAATGTAATTAGTTGTAGTATCTTAGTAGTAAAATCGAATTTGGAGAGTAAGTGTAGACACTCAAGCAATTCATTACACCTCTGGTATCATCAAGCATCACAAGTAGTTACAATACACATGCACACACGCACACATTGGGACCAGCCACTGGACATGTGTTACAGTACCGTAATCGTACTCTTCTTATTTTCATTAGGTTTGCAAACACTTGCCATCTGACCGAATGTCATATCGCGCGTGGATATCAAAATGGTCGTCCAATCATCTAAACAGACCCCCGCAAGGCAAGTCCTACAGCGTTAATCAAGGGTAACACGGGGAACAGTGCAACCCCAAGAATTTAAAGTGAAAAAGAAAGATAATTCGCCCGCTCGTGCCAGGGAAGCCTTTACTCCTCATCGTGCTCGGCAGGAGCCTCATCCTCGTACTCCTCCTCGTCAATACCGGCCTCCTGGTATTGCTGGTACTCAGACACCAAGTCGTTCATGTTGGACTCGGCCTCGGTGAACTCCATCTCGTCCATACCCTCACCAGTGTACCAGTGCAAGAAAGCCTTGCGACGGAACATGGCGCTGAACTGCTCGCCGACACGCTTGAACAGCTCCTGGATGGAGGTGGAGTTACCAATAAAGGTAGACGACATCTTCAGGCCACGGGGAGGGATGGCGCAAAGGGCAGTCTGGATGTTGTTGGGGATCCACTCAACGAAGTAGGTGGAGTTCTTGTTCTGCACGTTTCGCATCTGGTCCTCAACCTCCTTCATGGCGACCTTGCCACGGCTGGACATTCTTTGTTAGCACCACATGTCGGTACATATCGGACACCTTTTGTTACTTACAAGATGGAGCAGCAGGTCAGGTAGCGACCGTTGCGGAAGTCGGAAGCAGCCATCATGTTCTTGGGGTCGAACATCTGCTGGGTGAGTTCCGGCACGGTGACGGCACGGAAGGAGTGAGCGCCGGGGCTCGTCAGGGGAGCGAAACCGACCATGAAGAAGTGGAGACGGGGGAAAGGAACCATGTTCACAGCCAGCTTACGCAGATCAGAGTTGAGCTGACCGGGGAATCGCAGACAGGTGGTGATGCCGGACATGACAGCGGAGACGAGGTAGTTCAGGTCACCGTAGGCAGGGTTCGACAGCTTCAGGGTGCGCATGCAGATGTCGTAGAGAGCCTCGTTGTCAATGCAAAAGGTCTCGTCAGAGTTCTCGACCAGCTGGTGGACAGAGAGAGTGGCGTTGTAGGGCTCAACGACGGTGTCGGACACCTTGGGGGACGGCATGACGGAGAAGGTGGCCATCATTCGGTCGGGGAACTCCTCGCGGATCTTGGAGATCAAGAGAGTACCCATACCAGATCCGGTACCACCGCCGAGGGAGTGGGTGATCTGGAAGCCCTGGAGGCAGTCGCAGCCTTCGGCCTCACGGCGGATCACGTCAAGGACGTTGTCGACGAGCTCGGCGCCCTCGGTGTAGTGACCCTTGGCCCAGTTGTTGCCGGCAGAGGACTGGCCGAAGATGAAGTTGTCGGGTCGGAAGAGCTGACCGAAAGGACCGGCACGGACGGCGTCCATGGTGCCGGGCTCAAGGTCGACGAGGACAGCGCGAGGAACATACTTGTTGTTGTTGGCCTGCATCATCCGAGGTCAGAATAGGGGCATCTCAAGCGGCGCGTCTAGCAGGGAAAAGGAAACACGTACCTCGTTGAAGTAGACGTTCATGCGCTCGAGCTGGAGCTCGGAAGAGCCTCCATAGATACCATTGCTGTCGAGACCGTGCTCGCCAGAGATGGTCTGCCAAAAGGCGGCACCGATTTGGTTACCCTGTCAAAGAAACGTGAGCTCCTGGGCCGCGGCGTCGTTAAGGGGGCTATGGAGGGACGTCAACTTACGCACTGGCCGGTCTGGATGTGAACCTGAACATCGAAAAAGAATCAACAATTAGCAAACGGACATCCTCAGAGCATCACGACACGCCTCAATCGCGCTGGACTGCCGCGCAGAAAAACGCCAAAGTGTTCCATTCGTTTTGTGGTTGGCGGGGTATAATTTCAGGGGCTCCAAGTGCCAAAACGCGTTTGGCGGGCAGCTCAAGTAAACAATCGAACAGAGGGGAAGACTCACAATCTCACGCATGATGGCTGGTGATGATGCTGGAAGGGAATTAGGATTCGAATTCGAGGCAGAAGGAAACGAGACGCAGAGGAGATGCGAGCTATTGCTGAGCTGTGGCGGGTTTGGCAGGACAGTGGAAGAGCCTTGGGCTTGGAGGAGCTGGTGGTTTTTGTTTGAGTTGGGAAGCGGGTGGAGATGAAATGGTTCACCGCCATGGGCCCCATCGCCATGCGGGGCCTCCAGTTAGTTGGGTTAGCATGGGGAAGGGAAGGAGAGCCATTGAGCCTGTTGGGGCCTGAAAAAGCTCACTGAAGGGCTAGGTACGGGTGGTGCTAGTTAGGGCCCGAATAGGGGGGGGAAACATCCATCCATTGAACGATTGATGGGCATTGGTACTCTTGCTCTTTTACTACCTGTTACTGACGGTGCAAAAGAGGCCATCGACAACATACAGAGAGACTGCTAACCTTAGTAACCATGCACTCGATAATATCAACTATAAAACAGATCCATCCAAAGTAACACAGAGAATCGAAAATCATATTGTACCTGAGACAGCCATAGGCCTGTACATATGTAACCTCTACTTTCCCAAAACCCCATCCACGCGCCAACCAGCCATGTACATGTACATGTAGCCAGAACCCGCAGCCACGCTAAGCAGTTTTTTGATGCCTGGTCCCTTGGGCTCGTTGGAGCCGATCCAATTCGAAAAAAGAAAAAGGCAGTCCAGTCAAAGTCTCCTTTTTACCGCAACACCAGACAGAGACTTTTCTGCGTCTCCAATCTCATGCAGCGCCAGCTCATGAGCCGAGATGAGAGCTGGCGGGCCCCCACATTTTGGCCGCTTTCACGCGCGGATCCGGCAACGCTGCATCTAACCAGAGTACGGAGCGCTACAGATACGAATACAGACGCCTACTACACATCTTGCTGGGTTTTGTTGACGACGCAGTGAGGATGACGGGCGGACAAACAGACATGTCCAGGTATATTTACAGTTAATTGGTATACGTAGTCTGGCATTGATTCCAATTGATTGGTATTGAATCTAATGCGCCTTGACAACGCCCGCAGCGTCTGCCTGAGCCGCAATCTTCTTCTTGTACTGCTGCACCGTCCCGTCAAACTTCTCGACCGTACCGCCGTCGCACACCCAGAGCGACGTACACACCGACTGCAGCATCGTCACGTCGTGGGAAACCATCAGCACGCCTCCCTGGAACTCGTTCAGCGCCTCCGCCAGCGCATCCATGGCCTCGATATCCAGATGGTTGGACGGCTCGTCCAGCACGAGAATGTGCGGCTGCGTCAGCGCCAGGCAGGCGAATGCCACTCTGGATTTTTGACCTCCGGAAAGCTGCACCATCTTCTGTAAACCGGTTGTGCCCGTGATGCCAAACGCTCCCAACTGCCGTCGATATTCTTCATCCGTTTTCCCGGGATAGGCCTTGGCCATGAAGCTGACGGCACTCATAGTGAGGTCGAGCGAGTCCACGTGGTGCTGCGCGAAAAATCCGATGCGCAGTCGTGGGTGCGACGTGACGAGACCCTTTGATGCTTCGAGGTTGCTGATGAGAAGCTTCAAGACCGTCGTCTTACCAGCACCGTTGGGCCCAACAATGCCGATGCGGGAATCCAGCTGAACGTCGAGATCTACGTTGCTCAGCAGCGGCTTGTCGGGAGTATACCCAAAGCTGACCCCTGACATCTGGATGATGGGAGGCGACAGCTTTTCCACCTCGGGGAACTGGAATTTGACGTCGTACTCCTTCTCCGGCGGCTCCAGCACGGGCATCTTCTCGAGCTTCTTGATACGGGACTGAGCTTCCGACGACTTGGCCGCATTGTATCGGAATTTGTCGATAAAGGCTTGCAAATGTGCTCGCTCTGCCATTTGCTTCTCGTATTCTCTCTTGGCCACCTTCTTGCGCTCCTCACGCGTAGCGTAGAAGGACTCAAAGTTGGCCCCGCGGTAGTAGTCGAGTCGCTGAGAGTGTTGGTGCACAATATCTGTTGCGACTTCGTTGAGGAATGCTCTGTCGTGAGAGACGACAAGAACTGTGCTGGGGTAGTCTTGGAGATAGTTTGAAAGGAAAGTAATCGAGGGAACGTCCAACATGTTGGACGGTTCGTCGAGCAACAACAGGTCGGGCTCACAGAACAGGGCACGCGCCAGTGCCAGACGCATACGCCAACCACCGGAGAAGGTCTTGGTCGCAAACTGCTGTCTCTCGGGCGAGAATCCAAGACCGGCCAGGATACTGGCGGCGCGAGACTCTGCCTTGTCAGACTCCATCTCGGCCAGCTTAGCTTGAACGTCGCCAAGCTTGGTGTCCATGGTCTCCTTCTCCAGATCAAGCTTGGCAGCATCTGCCGAAGTATCCGCCAACGGCGCTCGCTCAACCTCCAATTCTGCTAATCTATTGATGAGGTCCTACAAAACAAGTCAGATGGTGATTTTTGAGGGAACTGCGGTTGCCAACGTAGCCTTACTTCTTGTTCTCTCATAAGAACCTTTCTCCAGACATCGGCATCAAGAACAGCTTGTATAGCCGGAGTATCGTCTCCCGTGATCTAGCATGGGAGAGTTAGTAGTTGGATAAAGACACATGCGGGGCAAGAGAATAGAGCTCACCTCCTGCTCGACGTGTAGAATAGAAATATGTGTCGGAATGGCAACTTCTCTCCTGGACAGAGCTCTGAGCAATGTGGATTTACCCACACCGTTGTTACCAACAAGACCATAGCGATGGCCGTATGCCAGAGTGAGAGTTGTGTCGGTAAGGATGCGGTTGGCACCAATAGACACATCAATGTTATCCAGCTTGATATCCTTCGTCTTGTTGGCTCCCGATGAGCCCAGTTGCAGCGGGTTGACGGCCATGTAGAACTCTTCGTACGACTGCGCATCCTCAGACTGATCAAGCAATCTCGAGGCCTCATATTCAACCGTCTTGAACGTCTTCTTCTGCTGCTTGGCGGCAATCTTTCGCTCGGCCTTTTCAAGCTTCTTGCGGTCGACCTTGGACTCGACCTTTCTCACATTGGCAGACTCCAGGTCGACGGCACCACCGGCGACGGCCAGAGTGGACGACATGTTCCGCTGAGAGCTGACCTGGATAGTTTGGTCTAGCCTCCTGATGGCGAAGGGCCCTCGTCGTTCACCTCCGTTCGCCTCGGCATACTTGTCGACCCATTTCTCCACGAGCTGCTTGATCTTTTCCTCTTGAGCGGCAGTTGTGCCTCCGGAGGCAGAGAGAAGCAATTCGGTGATTGTCGACGCAGCTTCGTTGAGGGGGGAGATTTGCGCCTCGTTCTCTTCGTCTGACCAGGCGGTGGAAGCGTGCGTCAGGTATCCAACCGAGTAGTCAGACAAGACCGGGTCGATGTTGGGGAGGACGGCCCTGATCTCGGCCTCCATGTTTGCGGGCGAATGTGTAGCTTTGGCGGGGATGGAATCTCGTTGGCGTCTGATTCGAGACGAATTATCGGCGACCTCGATTTGGAATCTGGTCTAGAGCCGAGAAGCTCTGGCTTACGGTCTGAATAGCTTGCCCGCTCTGGAGATGTTCGCATCTACGAGCTTCAATCTTGAAATTCTCTGGGCCGTGGCGCGCCCCGCCATGATTGGTGACGTTTGGGCGGACGGGCCGAAACGGTCCGGCGGGTTGACTTTGAGCAGCTGGCAGAGGGAAAGGTCCGGGGTTGACCCCGATAAGTCGATATTACGCTATAAGCCAATATCCCAAGGAGTTTCAGCTACCTAGGTACCCACATGGAGCTTATGATGTCAGCAGAGGAGTGTCATGAAGACTCTTGCCATTGAGGAATATTCCAGAGAAAGTGTAATCCCAAACCAGACGACATTTACGATTGAGGCATCCTTCCATCATCTGAATCCGTCAAACTGAGCTCCCAGAGCAGCAATAACTTGAACATTGACGCCCAAATCAACAGCGACAACAGCCACCGTTCAAACTATCTCGCCATGGCGCTCACGGCTCGGGGCGCTTCAAATGCCAACGTTTCAAACGGCCCAATTAGGGCATAACTCTCAAAAGGAACGCCGAAGCCCCAGGCCCTCGAATTTCCATGCCGCAAGGCTCCAACTGCTACGCTGAACTCTAAGCTGACAAGGAACCATTGGCTCTTGTTTCGAAGTGCCAAATCCAGCTCCGAAACCTAGGCTAATACCATAGAGCCAGCCAATAGGCGTGCGCAAACCTAAACCGAACATCCTTGTCGAAATCCCACGGGCGTGTTCGCGCGAAAAAGCAACGCGTTATTGACGCTGGAGAAAAAGCAAGATTTCGGGATGAACTGCCCGATCCAATCATGGGCTCTCGGAGGCATCTTCTCAGCCCAGTGTCGAGTTTCCCGGGTTGGTTTTCGCGCCCTTCTGAGCCGCTACTACGAAATAGTTACGTAGTGTGTGTGGCATCGTAAGGGAAGCGCCGTGGGTCTGGAGGGGGAGGGCCGGAGAATTTTCTTATTACCTCTACATACGTGTAAAGCGCTGGCAGTGGCTGTGCAACTTGGATCTCATCAGCAAATCTCGGTGTGCTGGATTCCGGGTTGCTGCTGTCGCACATTGATGCGTCTAATTTCGCCTTGCAGGAAGGACGCAGCACATGAGCCCTCCCTTTCGCAGTACGAGTCCTCGTATGCCAATGGTATTGTTGCTGCGTGTACTGTACGCAGTTGATTGTCCTCCGCAAGTCTCTTGATACCGCACTAACTGACGCATGTGTTACTTTGCAATCACATCAAATCTTGTTGCCCAGCGCCGTGCTACCTCCTTGCTTGGTTGCTTACGCCACCATCGTGCATCACTTGGAGAGTGGATCAATATCGGAAAAGACAAAAGCAGCAGGGAAGTCAATGCCTTGCCTCACGTGTGTCAGACATGCCCGCTTCGAGACGGAGATAAAGAAACAGAACCATGTACTCGTACTCGTGGTTCGTGACCGCAGCTTGCCCGTGGTGAAAAGCTGCAAGCTTGAATCTTGCAGGGATCGTTGCCCGGTCTCTTGACACTGCCATTGCTTCCGCAGATTTGGAGCCGCGATGCCGTTCTCCGCAAAACAGCAGGGAGCAACATCTTAACTCAGCAGTTCTAATACGCAGGGAACGGCGAGTCAGAGAAGCCTGGTGAGCCCATCTAGCGAGATTACACATTTGCGGTGAGAATTCATCAAAAGCAAAGCCATCGGAATTGTGATGGGCTTTGTGCAACATTGTCGAGTGATATTCTTAGATGGGACCTGAAACGCTAGAGAGACGGACATGAGGAATTTCCCTGCATGTTACTGCCAAAGTGGGCGCTATTTTTACTGCTCAGCTGTGTTAGCTGAATACGAGTACCGTTAGGCATGATGTTTAGAAAAAGCAACTCGTAATCCTACCGTGAAGGACGGGAAGAAGACTTGAATATTCCGTAAATCCCCGCGAGTTGCCGAGGAACGAACTAACTCTTCCCTTGGGGATAAACGCTCGGAACACAATAATGACTTTTCCGTTGGATGCCAAGTTGGCCGGCATACAAGGGTTCAGAAGGGCTCTCTGTTGTACGTGCGTGGAAGCATGGTAGAATGTTTGCTACAAGAAATGAGTGTCTTGCAGAGTTGTCCTTGGCTTGCAGGGAGTCGAGTGTCTCGCCACGAGATCAAGCAGACCGAGGCTCAATCTCAACTAACAGAGCCGCAACTAAGAACGACGCAACAGACCCAACCCAACCTCATCGGAGGAGATCCGAAGCAAGACCAGATCGAAGCCCGGATGGTGAAGCAAGTAAAGCTGTGGCTGGTAAAATCAATGCTGTTTCAGGTTCGTCATTGAGGGGCGGGCTAGCAAACCAATGCATGTAAGGCGACGGTTACCGCCCATTGGCTGGTTCTAGAAGCTGCCCGATATCCATGACAGGTCTATTGGCTCACGAGAGCTGGAGAGTATTCACTCGTATGAATCCTGATGCTACATCTGGTCTGTTTGCCCTCATCACCTCCACAATAGAGGGGTAGCTGTAGATGTGGGTGAGCACCAGATTTAATCGTAGATTCAGGCTGCATCGCGACGAGGAGCGTGTCACTGGGCTCTGGAAACGGCACAGCCTGCGATCGGCACGATCAACGCGACGGTAGCCGCATCAAGTGGCATGATTTTATGCTGAATACTCCGTAGTAGCAGTAGACTTGGAAACTATCGAGAAATGAGCTGATTGCGTCAAGCTGACTTCACAACTTGGCCGGAGCTAGGTTTGCCAGCTGAGAAGGCGGGCTGGCCTTATGCCGGCCCAGCGGTTAGCAAACATTAGTCGTAGAGTCGCGATCCATTCATGCAGCGTAGCGCTTGTTGGCGCCGACATCAAGGCATGGATGGCCCGGCCACTTCCAATGGCATCGGAAGAGAGGGCGGAGAAGGAAACAATTAGGGAAGAGAAGAGTTGGAAAACTGCATGTGCCTGGCCCGTCCAGTGGTGGGAGGTTGCGCCTTGGTTGAACACACAGGGCGCCTCTTGCGCTTGTGCTTGTGCTTGTGCCTGTGGTAGATGCGCGCGAGAGGAGCTGTTTGCTGTTTTTTTCTTTTCTTTTTTTTTTTCGCCATCGAGCAGAGAACAGAGAGCGGACTTTGCGCCTCGACTCGCTGGAATCCTGTCTTGGTGAGGGCCACGTTCTCCGGGAAACACATGCCAGGGACGAGCCCGGCGCACGAGGGAGGGAAATTCGTTACAGACAGGACGAAGATGTTGCGGCATGCATTGGGCCTTTGGTAATCTGACGGATCGAAGCTAAAAATATTTGCGTGCAACGTGCAGCAACACGGACATGCCTCGAGCGCATGTGGCCACCGCTCGTTTGTTGGCGAGGGCCAGGCACGAAGCGAGATGCTGTCTCACAAACTGAGATCTGTCGAGTTGGGTGATGTGATGCCATCCACAGAGGATGATGCAAGATTGTGAGATGAATGCGATGCGGTGGGCTCAGGGGGGGAGAGAGAGATGGTGAGACAGACAGACATGTACTGTACCTGTCATGATTGGTGCCACGTCCATGTTACAAGATTGAATCAAGTTGATGTGCACGTACTCGTATCTATTCAGGCAGTACTCATACTTGTACGGAGTATTTGTTACTTGTGTTTGTTAATTCGTCAATGGTCAGTATGGCAGCATCGTCCCTGAAAAGAAGATTTGTGACAAAGTCAAAAACACGCAAAAAGACGACTCGTGACGAGCACTCACGGCCTCCACTTTGGGGGTCCCGTGCCATTGTCTCGTCCATGTCTGAAGCTGCCACGGGCTAATAAGTCAAGGTAGGGAAAACAGAGTTTTGGCCTAGCCTAGCCAAAGATGATTCGATGGGCCGTATTGAGCGTCTGAGTCTGACAAGAGAAACGGTGGCAAACCGAAATTCTATCCAGATGGATCAATACTTGTTTGCGGCAGCCGGCGGCAGCAGGAGGCCTAACTAAAAGGGCCTGTGCTGGCAACCAGAAACTGCGGTGTGGCACTTCCAGATATAGATAGAGTTTTTCTACGCACCCATTGGGGAAATTGGAAGTCATCACTTGGCTCGTAATGTGTTGAAGCCCAAAGGCCGAGCCATGAGGCCCAGCGTAGGCACGGAGATGTTAGTCGGCCATGGTGGGTTTGAGGTGGCCAGCGATTAGTGCTGGACGATAGGCCAGACGGTGCATTGCTCGGCCCTGGAGCTTATACAAGTATGGATGGAAAGGAATACAAGTGCACTCATCATTAATTACATCCATGGACACAAGAAAGCTCCGGCCAGACTTGTTGACGCTCCGTATCAAATCATGTACCCGGGCATGCATGTAGCCAGGCACTGTACATTAGACCCGCCCCCACAGCCGGGATGCGACATTCTCTGCTGAGATGTGCCGGTGCCCAAGACGACCCGGCCAGAAGACGAGACCCGCAAGTACGTATGCATGTACAGTAAACAAAAAAAAAAAAAAAACAAAGTTAGTCGGGCGGGTTGTTTACGGAGCGGGCTGGGGAGCTTGCATTGAGGATTTGTTGTTGTTGTTATTGCTGACCGTCTGTGCATGTGAGTGAGGTGGTGAGCCAGAGACACTCACAGCAGACAGACATCAGCCCTGGGGGGGCCGCTTCTTCAATGCCCCGGGCTCCGAAATTGCTGCTCCGTTTTTGCTCGGTGTAGGCCGAGTGGCTTCTGGTTGTCTGCCACATTGGGAGATAACAGTCGTGATTAGCATCAGCAACGGGACGGAGTGGCTGTGAAGCCAATTCCTGGCTGTCCTGTCACAAGCGCGCCATCGCTCAATCTTCCCTTCAAAGGGGGCCCCCCCGTTCAAAACGGGACGTACAGGTACTCGTCCATGGATGGTCCCCGTTTCAGCGGGGGTGTCCAGCTGGTCTCAGCCGCCCACCAGCGGCGTGTTTCGCGCCAAGCTCCCTAAGCTTCAGCGCCCCGAGCATCAGCGGGCTCCGCTGCTGTAATTAGCCCACATCGTGATCGAGCCGCTAAGATTGCAGTCCAGTCCACAGTCCAGCCTCCGGCCTCTAGACGGTAGCACTGCAGCGTCAATCAAACAGGCGCCTGTGCCTGTGCCTGTGCTGTTTACTTACTTGTACCTTGGGTGCAGTTGAGTTGACCTACTGTTATGGATGTCACTGTCCCATGCTCCTCCAGGTAGGTCTCTTCCCATTAATCCCCCATCCTATCCCGCTCGTTCGCTCGCTCGCCTCACCTCATCACTGCCCGCAAAAGCAGGGACCGCAAAGGCAGTGGAGGAAATAGCTTCCTCATTTCCTGTCCCCTTCCTCTCGTTTTCCACCTCTTGTCATTTCGTTTCCCCCTTCTCCCTTCTCTCCCTCTCCCTGCCTGGCCATTTGTCTGTTATCTACCCTCCGCATCTCCCCCCCCCCCCCGGGCTGTGGGCTCGCAAGTCCCAAAACAAATTGAACCGCCTTATTTTTTCCGGCGGCACGCGTCTCGAGTTCCAGTCGCAGTTCCAGTTCTAGTTCCAGTCAAGGGAAAATCCCACTCAACGTTTGCAACGGAAAAAACACCCCGACGACTCGACTCGACTGCGCCCAGGGAGGATTCGCCCTCTCCAAACAGCGCCCGAGCTGTCCATTGACTTGACGATGCGCCTGCTGCTCAGCTCTGCTCAGCTCTGCCGGCTCGTCTGTTCAATTCGAGGGTGGTCGCCTCGCCAGTAACCATGCAGACGGTCCCCAGTGTAAGTTCCATTTGCTGCCCTCTCAAACGGCGCAGGTCAGCCCAACCGTCCGGCAAGGCAGCGATTGCGCCGCTCCACGCTGCACGAGGGAAATGGTGCGGGAACATGAGCATTTTTGAACCTGCAAGAGACGCATCTTGAATCTGCTGCCAATGCTTGGGACCTTGTCTAACATTGCGTTTTTACTGTAGCTCATTGGGACCGGCACTGCCATTGCTGCAGCGGCCAGCGGCTTGGTATTTGGCCAGCCCGTCGAGTCAGCTCCCCCGAAGAGGCGACAGAGCCAGCTGAGAAAAGAAATCTCGTTTGATCGCGAACTGCCGGTGACTGCCTCAGTCGGTGCCTTGTCCCCCCTACGATACGAAGCCGAGTTCGATGCGCCTTCAATAGAGGCCGAGTACCCGCAGCAGAACGCAGTATCCAGCCCCATCACCGTGTCTCGCCCTCCGCTGTCGCGCTATCAGAGGCCATCGCATCAACCTGTTGCGTCGCCCAGGTCAATCCCTGACAGACGATCATCCTTGATGCGTGAGGCTTCAGCATCACCGACGCCAGAGGGGCCTAGAGATTCCATCTCGTCGACCGGATCTTGGATTAGGAGGCTCTCGATCCGTCGCCGCCCCTTATCGCGCCAGGGAAGTGTGAGGTCCAGGTCCAGCGTTGGGCCAGATTCGCCTTCGATTGCCCAGTCATACACCTCGTCGGCCCCGATTCTATCCAGGCCGAATACTGCCGCCAACCCATTGTCGCCCAACAAGCTTGTGAAGCGCTCTCCAACAGACCAGTCCGGAGACGTCCCCACGCCGACTCGTGCAAGAGCCAAATCGCATCTATCTATCCTGCGCCGGCCAGCAACGAGCCACCAGAGGTCTGCCACGCTTCATCATTTCCGCCAGAGTGCGGATTTATCGAGCCTGCCGTCGCCGGCATTTTCCTTCGACCAGTCAGCGTCACTGCAAGAAAAGCTTCTTGCGCCTGTGCAACCCCAGAGTAGTACAAAAAAGATCAGCTGGGTATCCTTCTTTCATTCGCGCACAAAGAACACAGGCAGTGGCGGTAACCTTGCGAGCCGTCTGGGAGAGGGTTCCGTCCGTGGACAGGGCCTGTCTGGGAAGCGTATTGCCGTTGGGGGTCAAGATCGTCAAAAAGTACATCTCGTCAAGCCCAAGCTGGTATCGGCTCCCTCAGCCCCTCCAATTGCGCTATTGCCCATGGATCGACGACGGGAACTCAGCCAGGTCCGAGATGAGACGGGTGTTCACGAGGACGATCGCTCAACGACCCCCGAGAGTACGCTTGCCGGCAAAGCGGCGCGACCTCACTCCATGCCCTTCACCCCGGTCGGCAATTGGATCTCGAGAACGTCGGGAAGCCTTCGACAACCGAAACGGGGGGCTGAGCCTGATGGTGTGAGCGACAGGCGGCACGTGTCAGCCCCCGGTAATAGCAATAGCGGCGCGCAAATCGCCGTGGAGCTCGACTCCAAAGCGCCGGCGCATTCGTCCATCCCACCCAACTCTTTAGCACGGCAGGGGCCGACGCTGGATTCAGCAGCCAACGTTCAGCTAACAATGCATAAAAGAAGCCATTCCTCCCCACTTCTCCCCGCTCCTAGAAACTCGAGTTTTCAAATCGAAGTCCCACGCTCAGGATCGCCTGGCGGGGCGGCCTCTCACCCAGCACGGCAGCACCAGCCCTCGGGGAGCTCGACGAGCTCCGCAGCCATGTCGCAGCTAAGAGCGTCGCCATTGCACGAGGGCTTCGCCGTCGCCGAAAGCTTTGAGAGCGACGCCCGCGGCTTCACGTCAGGGGATGAGGACGACGCCGATTACAGGAGCGATACTGTGTTTGATTCGCTGCGCACGGCAGCGTCCAGTCGCACAAGGGCCGTCGAGACACCCTTGGACTCTATTTATGACGACTCTCCCCCGAGCACAGCAGGGAATAATGGTAGGACCAAGCGCCTTTCCATACAGGAAATCTTGGGTCACACTTGGGGCGGTGACACAGACATCATGGAGGAGGACGAAAATACGGTGATGCCCACGGGCATCGAATCTGTCGGCGCCAGGGCAAGATATTCCAGCCGCCACGTCCTCACCCTGCCTCGCATCAGCTCAGAATCGTCGCAGAACGGCGTTTCTCTCTATGCCAAAGACTTTGGCCGCATTTCTCTGGACGACGATTTTGACGAAGTTTGGGGTGATGACGACGACGACGCCCATTTCAATCCACTCTCACCCCCTTCCAAAGGCAGCTCACTCAACTCTCGACACATCAACCCCAATGTCCGAGTTGCGCTAGCGAACCTGAGCCTCGACCACATGTCCGACATGGATCAGGATGACAGGCGCTTGACCAATTTGTTTGACTGGAGCGAGACTTCCTTTCACGAGAAGAGCAACGCGGGAGGCGTCCCCCTGCGTCCCAAGACGTCTTACGAAAAGCAGGAGCTCGACGCCAGGGGCGGACGTTCCGTTATTCGCAACCCCGTCCCGGCACACATCCGAAGCCAGAGCGTTCCACTCTCGCACGCCATAGATGAAGAAAAAGCCCCCAACGGTGCCAAGTATGGCACCTGGGGGCTGGGCTCAAAAGGAGTCTCTGAGGATTGGGACGAGGATTTTGAGTTTGGCGGCAATGCTAATGAGAACGATGGCGCAGCCGACGACAAGCTGTTCTCGGTGCCCGAATCCATTCGTGCCTCGCAGCCTAGCGTGAAGGCGCATTCAGGTCAAATCCGCGAACTGTCATTGCTCGTCAACGACCTCAAGCGACTGTGCCGCCATGGGCGTGATATGGACATGCTCGATGGCCCGCAGAAAACCCTGTGGAAGGAGGCTGAGGGCGTCATTGCACTCGCCTCGCCTGACGAGGAGGAGTCGGTTGACGGAGAAATCGACGGCGACTCTACCGATACGATGGATGAGTTTGACAACAACGATGGCTTCTCCGACGATGAGGACGATATTTTCGCTGATCTCTCATTCACCAAGCTAGACATGGGTTGGGATATCAAGGAGCCCATGTCAAAGACGGCTGTGGTTCGTGAGCGCCAATCCCCGAAACGACGATCCGTCTTTTCCCCGGACGACGACATCTTTGGTGGAAACTGGCCGTTGGTTGACGACGACAACATGCCTTCAGAACGCCCTAGTCGCACTCGCACGCCCGAGTTGCGAGCCGATAAACAGCAAGAAGCTGCCAATGGCGCTCGCTCGGTCATGGAAGCAATGCACCGCTCCGCCCCCAACCAGGAAACCCAACCTCGTTCGGATACCAAGATGCATTTTGATACAAACAGCCTGAGAGTCTTGGTGAAGAGAGCCGGGGAGCTCCGTGATTCCTTGTCAGATGTTGTTCGCCGGGCTGAGCAGATAACGCAGAGCCCTTCTGGAACTCCAAGGCGCGAACGTCAACCCGATTCAAGTCCCGCTTTCACGCGAATGTTTGATGACCCAGGCTCAAGCCAATCTCGTCGCACCATTCGGCATCGTGGCAACCTTTCTACCTTGTTGGACTCATCATCACCAGACAACTCATCCCCATCTTCACCAATGAACAGACGCATACAGACGGTGATTGCCAGCTAGTCTGCTACTTGTTCTGGTGCAGATGGGTCATGATCTGCATCGCATCCAACTTTATTCTTCCATCTTCACCACCTGGTGGAATTTTCTGTACAGCAAAATGATCTTCCGTGTTTGTTCTATTTGCATAGCGACGGTTTCGGGTTACCATTTATTCGATTAATGCTCCATGATAATGCCTAGCACGCTTACCAATTCGATGAACCCCCTTCTCAACTTAGATCAGTGCGATCGATGAAGCCTACCAAACGTCATTGGTTTTGCTGCATAGTCCTGCTCCGCCGGAAACTCACAGCCATGACAAGGCAGTCCGATTGCATCCTGCTCACGCTTTCCCCCTTTCCATACACATCCGATTCGCGATTCCTTTTGAAAGGAGATGGACGATAATTCATTGCGTATGATATTAGTCCGGTTAGGACACAGTGACATATAGCCCACCTGTTCTTATAACAGCAAGTAGGGCATTGTGACGGCTTCCCAAGCTGTCAAGGAGATGTGAAGTGGTTTTCCTTTGTTTTTCATGACCTTTTTTGTATGAGTTGTTGGCCGTGTCTCATTTGACAAGCCGACGAGCTACGAGAAGATAATGAACTTGTGGGTAGAGAGGGTGAGAGAAGGGGTAGGGGTAGCTTAAAAGGCTACTATCTCTTTTCTCATCTCCTCTTTATACCCCTTATACATCAAAAACAACAAAAATCGAACTATTAACGAGTCTAATTAACGAGCTCCGACACACAGAGGGGATAGAGCAAGCCGATACAGAAGCTCATCCTCCTTAATGACAACGATGGCATCATCAGCAGCACCTTTGCTCGCGAAGCAAGAAGAAGACATGCCCTCGACGCCTAATCAAAATCGTCAAAAAAAATTCAACAAGAAAAAAAAAACAAAGCAAAAGGCGACACAAGCTTAAAGTGGTAACACTGAAAAAAAAATTAAAAGGAAGGGGGG